>NC_042495.1:60851562-60883687 GCF_005508785.2 Acyrthosiphon pisum
AAATTATTTTCAATTTTGTTTAAATCTTGGATTTGTGTTACTAAATATGGATGCCAGATTAGGAGGGCATAATCAAAGTGTGGACGGATTAACGAGTAGTATAATATTTTTAATGCAAATTCATTTCTAAAACTTCGACAGGTTCGTTTTAAAAAACCTGTATTCTGTGGAATAATTAATAATTTGTATGAACATGTTAATTTCGGGAATGTTATTTATAACACTTTATTGTATAATGTCAAGTTACATAAGAATTATAATAATATACCATAAATGGTATACCAAATATTCTTATCGGCGATCAACGGCGCGGCGTTGTGATTTCAGGGCAAAAATAAATATCCAAACTAAAAATAAACAAAATTAAAAACAAATTATATCTTTTGAAAAGGAACCTTGAGAAGGAACCTGGACGGCTACAAGACATTTCAAAACGTTATCCTAGTGCCTGTTCTATGAAATTAAATTGTCAATGAACGAAACCAAAACGTTCAAAATCATAATTAATAAAAACTTAGTTCACGTTCAAGTTCTTATTAAGTTCACACAATTTGAACGCGTTCTTATGAACTCGTTCTTTCCCATCACTGTTAATCAATCACAGTTATTAAATTAATAATTTTTTTTTTTTGAACAAATTGGTATATAAATTATCTTGTGATTATCAGTAGTGAGCATAAAATAGTATGGTTTGGGAATGGACTAAATTAAATCAAAGTCTGTACATTTTAATGACGTTCCAAAACTAATTACAATTTAAGCTCAACGTTGTTCAATGATTCCTTTAATTGTATATGAAATTTCTGAGCACTTACTCGTCCTTATTTTTATAAATATTGTATGTTTATAGTTTACTCAGTCACTCAGATGGCAATACTAGATACGTCAAGGGGTATCGACTGGAATTATAAACAAAGATTTTATCGAATGCTTGGGTACAAGTTTAGTGAATTATTGCTATTTTTATAATTCGTACATCCACTATAAAATAAAATTAATCGTTATTTATTGTTTATATTTGGCTTACACTTAATATAATTCTTCATTTCTCCATTAAATTCGAATTGTACTTACGGAAAAGAAATACAATTATATTCATTGTTTTTAATTAAATTATTAAATTATGAGATATTTAGATATTTATTTAGTATAGCAATTTATAAGAACATACGAGAAGAAAACTTAGTTGTACCTATACATTTATCTACCAAAATATACGTATTCTTTCAATCGATATAAACCTTAGGCTACAATTTAGTATTAAAATTTTTAAGCGATGATTGTAATCTGAGGTGTTATGGTGGAGAGGGAATGGGGGAGGGGGTGGGTTATGAAAATGTATTTAAATTGAGCCGTGGGGGCTAAGCCCCCACACCCTCTTTCATATATATAAAAAAAATATATATTTATACCTACATTAAATTAAAAAATAATATTATATTTTTAATTCAAAATTCACAAAATTAAAATTTTAATAATATTAATTAGTATTTAAATTTACAAAATGATATTAAGTTTTCTCGATTTTTGGGCCATTACATCAAGAACTTCTTCTGCATTAATTGTGACTTTTTTTATGGACGGCTAACAATGTTAAGCCGTTAAGGCGATTCTATAAATGACATAAAATTATAAAAAGTATAAAGTTATAATCTAAATAAAATATATACTCATTACTTCAGTCATTGAGGTCCTTAAATAGGATTTCAGAGGTTACTTTTTACATCAGTGCTATAGTAGGAGGGCAATAAAAAAGTCATGGGGAATCTATTCTTCGTATCCATATCTTCTTCTCTCTCCCCCCTCCATGAGAACGCCCGTGATTGTAATATTATATCAATCAAACTTTAGCTTTATGGTCACTATATGAGATATTAGGTTAAGGAAACTTAATAAAATATCAAGAATAATCGTGTAAACTATAAAAAAATCGAATAAAACTACATAGATGCTATATAAATAAAACTTGCAAACATGTGAGATTTAAATGTGTATCCAAAATATAAAAAATTAATAATTTTATTCGGCCTGAAAACAATGAGGCAATGTTGAAAACCAATAAAAAATAAACCAGTTGAGACGGCACCGCGGTCACTGCGGACCGGCGTCCGAAATAAGAACGCGTAGGTTTTGGTATTACGTTTCTTTTAATTATTGACAAAATATATTTATATACAAATAGTGGGTAGCGAGATTCACGGGTGCGACGGCCGGCCTGAATAGACGGACCGTCGCGGTGAGAGCTCGGCGCGACCGGCAAACGACTGGTCCTATATACAATTATGGAAAAATGTTGGGGATATCGGCGTGTTACAGAACCGTACGGACGGGGTCGGTATAACGCTGCGCGTGACTCGCTGGAAGCGGCTACAGCGTATATCGTACCCGGGGTTTGACACAACTCAATAAAGTGGCCAGGGGGGTATGGAGAAGTTCCGTTGACGTCGGAGTTGGCGGCTGGTCTCCACCGGCGGCACTTGCCGAGTGCTGGGGTCTTGATGCTGCAGGCGTGCCGGAGGGTCGTCGTTCTCGTCTGGACGCCTCGCTGGGTTCTGGATCGGATCGTGATTGGTGGCGGCGGACTCTCGGTCGTCTTCGGCGGGTAGCGGTCAATCACGGGGTGCCGGGCCGGAGTGCTGGCGATCAGCGGCGTGCGGCAACGTTGTTTGACGACGGCTTAAGTCTCTCGTTGAGCAGCTGTTATGCACGTCGTCGACGATGGTGATTTAATCTGTTGGCGAACTGCTAGTTGAGCTGGTCAGGTCTTCGTTTCTTCTATATAGTGTACGGTGACTAGATTGAAGGTTGATTGAAGACTGATGATTGTGTGCCCAGAGTCGTCCGGTATATATACCGTCTTCCGTACTACATAGTAAACTGTGCGCACCCGCCGTGTGCGGTTGTGTTTATGTTCGGTACGGAAAGTGATATTGTTCGCCCCGCTTTGGGGCTGTGTGTACGGGGTTGGAGTCATTGGCTTCGTGGCAGCTTCCCCTATGTTTATACTCAGGGATTATGTATCTGAGACAACTTGGGGCCCTGTAATGTGGGTTCCAAGTTGCCCTGGTCGTTCGCACGGTAATACTGCATTATGATTGGTTGGTCCTGAAAAGGACCGTTTTATGTCGTGCGCTGGCGTACTGTTATACAATTGTAATATAAATTGTTCAACTGTGTATTTTTGATCGTATTCACTATACTGTAGATATAAGTAATTTATAAATAATAATTGTATTCCAGATATTATATTAAACTGCCTAAAAATTGGGTAGTTGAGAAAATAATTTGCAGTTGTATAATAATGCAAAATAATGTAAATATAAGAAATTTTAAACATATTATAATATTATAAAATTAATTAAAAACTGTATTTGGAATTCAAATACATACTTATATTTTTTTCATTCTGTTTTTTTTTAGAGATTTATTATAAAAATATTTCAGCGTTTATTATAATATTAACATCAATATTGGTAATCAATATCTTTGATTTTAAATATTTTCATTTTTTTAGGTATATTTAATTCAGTGTTTGTTTTATTAATCGAATATCAATGGACCGATCAATTATACAGTTTAATCTTCTGAATTCATTTTAATGGAGTATTGATCAATGACTTTTTAATTCCAAAATTAACCTTCAATCATTCATCAGTTCAAAATAAAGTCATATACCTACCAAAATGTTTTCTTAAATGTATCAATCACCTTCACGTATTTTCTTTAAATTTAAAAAAAAAAAAAATCAAAACTTCTATACAATGTTCATTTATTTATTTTATTAGGTCATCTATAAAGTTTATTAATTTATCACTGTTTAAATAAATTATCTAGAAGAATTGTAACCATCTCATAACTATTACTAAAGTTATTACTTAATAATATTATACTATTTCAAATAAATAATATTTTTAAATAAAAAGTAAAAACCATGCTATTATATATGAAATATTCCGACTTTAGAGACTTTAGATATTTTTAAATTACATGCATGCATCTGTTTTTTTAGAATTCCTTTATTTTTAATTAGTTCATATTTTCAAATGTAAGTGACTTGAACCTACTACAATTTATGATTTAACATTATTTGCAATCTCAGTTTTTTTTATCTTGTATTGTACAAATAAGTAATCATCTAAGTGTCTTTGGACGTTTAAAAAAACAAGGATAGGTAATAATAATATAATATACAATAAATTATTAAATAAATTGAAAATATTTGTAAACCGTAACAAATTAAGAAGTTTGATTACAAAACATAAACTTGTTCATATTTCAAACGAAATTCTCAACGTCTAAAACAAATACCTAGGTTATTACTCTCGAACATGTAAACAAAAATAATTTAATTGTAAACAACTATAATAGGTACTAAATGATTTTAAATGAATTGTCGTGAGTTACTTGGAATTATAGACAGTTTTTTTTAATGTGTTATTATAGTTGAAAAATGGGATAGACGTTCTACTAAATCGTAGGTTTCGAGTATACTTCTTTGTTGAACATATCACTGTAATTCATAGATGTGTTACATTTTAATAGATTAATATATCATAACCTACGAATTATAGTCTACGAAAAACGATTCTGAAAGAAAACGTTGTGTCAGCATCTATATAACTAAATTCTAAGGATATTTTACAATGTATTTACATTATTCTTAGAAGCACGGTATGTTTAACTAATTTTCGTTGGAAAAATCTTTTAAAATCTTTAATAAATATTTAAACGAAAAATAATAAATGCCTAATTGTTGCTTTGTTGTAATCGAAATAATATTACTCGTTGGAACTTGAAATATTTCACAACTTTGTACCTATATTAACTAGTATTTATTATACTTATTAAAATATTTATACTACGAAAGTATTCACACTGGTTCAACGTTACGTCGTTATTGACTTACAAGTTAACAGCAGCTCGTAAAATTATATGAAATAATCATGCATTAAATATTATATTATTATATGCGATTTATTTTCTCCTCCAATTAGTCCAGCCTATCGTATATTATAATTAATAGAAAAATAAATTACTTATAGCAATATAAATTTATTATGAAAAATATCCTTAGTTCCTGTCTACCTACCTAGAATTAGTTGACAGACCGTATCCGCTCAAAGTTGATTTTGTATGCAATGATTTATCATTGCATTTAAATTTAACACATCCATTACAGTGTTCTAGGTACTCAATGAAATGTTCACTCGACATCTTCAATACAGCAGGTTGATTTGTACATTTTTTTTTTACGCAAAATAAAATAGCTGTCATAAAATGTATGGTTTATTTTACACTGAATTCGGACCTATTTTAATATATTTCTATCCGGTTGGAGAAAATAAAGTGAAAAAAGTCAAAACAACTAAATAATACCTATACAAAAACAACACCAATATATCTTCTGAATTTTAAATTGTATTTAGTGTCAGAAAACATTCATACATTTCATTCCTGTATATAGTAATAATTATCATGCAGAGTAAGCTCTCTGTTTTTCAATCATTGTTTGAACACACTTAGTATAATGTCATATTTGTAAAAGCAGTATTATTTTCATTTCACTATATAATATGAATATTTATAACGAATACGTGCAATACATTATGGTTAATTATAGAATAAATATTCTAAATATAATAAGATATAAAATAATGTAGGTGAAAAGATACTCTAAGTATCTAGATTCTAAAAACAGTTTAATGATAATATTTTTGTGTTTGTAACTATTATTTAAGTACGAAGCCATTCCGTTTTATTGTTTCTGAAACTATAAAAAACCGAATTTATGTTAGCTTATATTATAGTGACAAATTGTTACAAATAATACTTCAGCAAAAGAATTTTTTCAACTTTATGTACCTACACATAGTAACCCTATATATTACTATACATATCGTTACACTTTTCTTAGTTTTATTATTTTATAACATTGTCAAGCAATTAGAAATAGATAAAACAACAACAACAACAACAAAAAAGTATTAAAAATTACATTTAGACTTTAAAGATATTATAATACTATAAGTAATAGATATTTATCTTTTTTTTTTTTTGTTTTATCAAGCATCACTGTAAATATCTTTATGAAATAATGTACCTACTATTATATTGCATTAATATGTAGATTGTATACCATAGACTGTGATAAAATATGATGAATTAAATATGGATGAGTAAACAAATTAATTACAGTGTGAATGTTACAAATACAATGAAAATAAGAATATGAGACGTGTTTGTAATTTAATGGTACTATATGCTTGGACTACCAAAAAAAATCAATCCATTTGGTATGTAAGTTTTATTTTTTCATCGCCATATGAACATACTATAGGAATTATTATGTAAATTTTACCGGCAAGATAAATTTTGATCACTCTGCTGAGCTGCATAATCTATTTTGTTCATGTATTCGTTAGAATTCATATCAAATAAAGTTATTCGTAACTCGTATATGTGTCCTCAATGGAACGAATTCTTCAACACAAAAATGTATTATTAAAACACTTGATAAAATTTGATTCAGCGTGATTATATTTTTAAGTACCTACATATTTTTAGGCACTAAAAAATATGTTAACATTTATAATTTAAAAAAAAAAACAATAGGTACATTGTGTAACTTGTAGAGTTGTAGCTAGATATGAACTACATTAATTGTATCATACTATGTGTAAGTAATTATAATAATATCACCATTCAAATTTCTGAAATATTGTTGCATATTGTGTATGCAGCTTAAAACAGATCTAAATAATCTAAATATACCTAACTGTAAATTATTTCAAACTGAGTGGAACTGTAGATAACAAAGTACCACCCTACTGTATAAAATATATGGAACACCCAAAACAACAAATTAAACCAAGTCAAACAAACGGTGAAAAGATGGTGAAGAAACCTTAATATTAGTACCTACCACAAATAAAAAAAAAACTAAATCGGGCCAGAATCGGCCATACAAGACTGACTCATGAATATTTAATGAATAAAGGTAACCCACCGGCCACCAATATGCCAATCATACGGCACCACAATCACAATAATTAAACACATCTTCGAAGAATGTAGAATGTACTTACGTAAAACAAAGACTCATATCTCAATATGAGTCACCAAATTGGAGCAAGCCTAGGTCCAAATCCAGACAACGAAACAGACACTATTGAATTCTTTAAAACAACTAAATTACTTAAACTATTTTAGCCAACATTTGCAATGCACAAAATATCAAAATAACTAATTTAAAACTGCTTTTTTAGGGTTCCGTACGTTAGAAAGTGGAAATTTTCACAGATTATGTATTTCTGTTGCTGCTATAACAACAAATACTAAAAATCCTAAAATATTTAATATAAGCAGTGTTGTCAACATGTTTATAGCTGATGATGGTACGGAACCCTTCGTGCGCGGGTCCGACTCGCACTAGGCCGATTTTTTTTTCTCTTTTCTCTGTTCTCCATTATAAATGTAATGCATTTATGTTTATTATGTTATGCTAATGATCATAGTAGTCGAAGCAGAAATTGTACAATTTAAAGACCAATAATAAAAAAAATATATATTACAAAGTGTACCTATATAATATTATGTACTATACTATTAGACGATTTTTTTTTAATCTCAAAACTGCGCTCAATATGTACAAAAGTCTTGTATTTTTTAAATAAAAAGTTTTTAAATCTTGAACATAACCTATACCTACTTAAACTAGGTATACTGGTTTTCAAAACAGAACATATCAGTCGACTAAAATGTATGACCAACGGCGCGCATCCCCCACCAATTTCCAATTGTTAGCGTGATCACGTGGTTCTCGATGCACACAATTGAATCATTCGAGATGCGCGAAAGCGGTATGTTCTCTTTTTAAAACGGTTATTGTTATAAAAATAAATAATTTTATTACAATTTTGTAATATTTAATCCCAATTATCATGTTTTAAGGAGGTATTATTTTGAGAATGAGAAACAATTTTATTCTTAATACTTTTTAAAAAAAATTTGAAGTATGAATATTACATTATTACGTGTTATTAAACCTCTTATATTCAATTAGACGTAGATCATTCTTTAAAATAGTTGATTTAAATCTTAGAAAATCTCACGAAGTATCCATTCACACTGTGTAAACTTAAAACGCTTTTTAAAAAACATTTTCAGTATTCAATAATATTAAATGTATATAAATTATCATAAACATTAAACTTTAGAATATGAAATTTAAAATGTTGGTTGAAACTTAAAAAAAAAAAAATTGGGAGAGTTTTCCAAAAATTAATCTACACAATTTCAAATAAAGTACCAAAGACAAAAAAAATCATGTACTGTGTACCACTTGTTCAAATATACGCAAAGCGACTATACAACGATTAGACAAAATTATATAATGCGTTTTATTATATTATACCTATATATGTATAGGGGTAGACATATAGACATTAGGTCATAGGTATTACGTTTAATATAATTAATCATGTAGCTCATGTAAACATTGTGAACTCACGTTATCTCCTACAATACATTCTGCACAAGTTCATATTACGTGTATTCATTTCCGGTGAATTAAGATTTATTGACCAGTCTAAGATAACTTATTATGTTTATTTGCTTTCTCGGGCAGCGTGGATAAAATGGACACTGTTCACACTGTTTACGCAGAAACCGTTCATGAATCCGTCCTTATAATAATATTATTTTACTAATGCCATTGAGAATTCGTAAAAGTTACGCCATGGCAAACAAATCAAGTGTTTCAGATAGACATTGTGTCACTGGTATAGTGGTATCCGAAGACCGTACAAAATATAGTTCAATAATCATGTGGCCAATAATAAATCGTAATCGCCCATCGGTTTATTCATTGCCGAATTCAATTCGCGTTAATTTTTTCCTTTTTTGTATCAGTGGTTCATATTATTTTTCGAATTTTAGTAAGGTATATGATATTAAAAATCGTTGGTAATTTATAATATAATATAGGTATAATATATGGAAATAAACTCAGCTGTTGATTGTGCGAATCTTCAAAATAGCCTTGATTGTTTTGCTAGTGTTGGTGTTCTAAAATAGGTCTTAAAGTCAATGCTTCTAAATGTCGAGTCGTGACGTTCACTCTTTCTCGTACTCGTATACTTAATATACGACTTATATATCTCAGGTATGAAAATTGTAGGTACGCATTGATGATCTAGTTGATCTTGGTTTTAATCTATCTAAAACACTTAGTCCAAGCCATCATATTTCAATGATTACTAGTAGAGCATTTAAAGTTTTAGTGTTCATAATGCGTCTATCCAAAGACTTCAAGTTAACTAAATCACTAAAATCCTTAGAGTGTACTTTAATTCATCCTATTTTAGAATATGGATCTGTAATCTGGGATCCTTACACTGTTTATAATTATAATAAACTAGAACGTGTTCAACAGAGATTTTTGAGATTTGCTTGTTTTGTGTTAGGCATTCCCCATTTAGCTCACAAGTATACCAATATCACTAACCTACTTGACCTGCCTACCCTTGCTGAGCTAAGAAGAATATTAAATTTAAAATTTATTCGTGGTCTAATAATAAACCTAATTGACTCCTCATATCAGCTTCCCAAATAAATTTTAAAGTCCCTTCGTATGTAACTCGTTCTCAAAAAACCTTCCATATTCCTAGTGCCAACACAAATCATTTAAAAAAATTAGCCTCTAAGACGTATGATGTCACTCGGCAATGAGGACCCCTCATTTGATGATAATTTGTTTTAATGTATTGTTTAAAATTACTGTTAATAAACTGTTATATAACAGATATAACTATAATAACTTAATATATTATTTTAATATTTTACTTTTATTATTGTATTATTTATAAGTTATTTATTGTTCTACTATTATGCTAATTGTTGTATTGTTACTTTAATGCTAAAGGGGAAACCCGTTTATTTGTATAAAATAAAATAAAACATTATTTAGTATCTACAAACATAATATTGAAACATTTAAAATGATTATGAAAAAACAAATAAATTAGGTAAGCACACAAAAATGTATGATGCAATCATCAGATAATTATACCTAATATTGTATATATTTCAACTAAAAACATGTTATTTAAATAAAGTTGAACATTCGGCGTTAATAAAATGTGTCATTATCAAGCTGTCACTACATACAATATTATGCAGGTAGGTACACAATGGATTTTTTTTCTTTCATTTTGAAATATAACATAATATTATATTATTATAGCAAGAGCAATTACTTGTGGAATTGTGAAGAGTAATTCTGTACTTCTTGAGAAGGGTATCTAAAAAACTAGATTTTAATAATATAATATAGGTTGAATACCATTATTCAATTATTTTAATAATTCAATTATATTTTTTAATTCAATTATTTTAATTTTGAAGATTATCTTACAATAAATAATGTTAGACTAATTACAATTGTTATAATAATATTATTAAAAAAACATATTGTGCTATAGTTCTCATTATACACAGTAACTATAGTAAGTTATCATAACATAGTATTATTAATATTACAAAAATTTGGAAATTGAGAAAGTTTTTTGTCAATCTTTTTTCCCAATGAATTTTTTATCCTTGGGATTTTATTCCCCCGTTCCACCTTTGCGTCGCTGCTTAGCAGTCTTTTTGCAATTCTTCTGGATATTACTCCAGCTATTATCCCGCAGAGCGACATCTCTCCCACAAGTAATATCAATAAATTGTTATACTATACGTTATCCTTTATTTTAAAATAAAAACTAAATAATCTTAAAGTCTCACGGGCAGCTCACCAAAAACTACTTAAACTTTTATTCATTAGTAAATAAGCAGAAAATAGTAATTTGCGATTGATAATTTACAATTCAACTTTAACGAAAAAATTCACTAAATAAATATTTTTTCCAGTTGATGACTGATGAGACAAATATCAATTATTTATAATTATTTTTTTTTCGTTTTTATAATTATTCATGGATTCTCAACTACCTGCTGACTTAATATTCTAATAATTTATTACAAATATAAAATAGAATACAATAATATTTTTGTATTTCCTATTTTGTGCATATATTTTGTTATACTAGGTCGATTGATTTAACAGGCGTAATAGTTATCTACCTATTTACGTTTTCCAAGGTTTCGTAGAATACTAAGGTTGATGCTCTATATTCGCGTATGATAAAATAAAGTTCAATACAATTAAATACAATGATTTTTTATTTAGTTCATACACGTATATATATATGGTGGGGGCCATAGGTTTATTATCTCCCTCAAACATAATAATATGAAGGATTCCTGGAATCTATAGTGTATTATAAATTTAATTTTCCACGGTATAACATTTCATAATGTCGGACGTTTAATATATTATTCAACCGTCGAATATTGCAAAGTTTTTAAAATCAAATGTAACATAAAATGTTGCTCACTTATCACTATTTGAAAATTAAAAAACAATTATATAATATAATGGTACCTACCCACACAGCATTTTAATATTTCCCAACTATGGTAAAAATATTTTCAGGAAAACAATATAGTTGTCGAAATATTTGAAAAAGTCGGGTAAATAATAAGGAAATATTTTATTTATATTTTTTGGCCAAGAAGTTCATATTTGAAAAATATTTTTTAAAAAACATTAAGAAAACATTTTAATCATATTTTATCAAAGAAAATTTTCATGAAAACATTATAAAAATATGAAGTCAACATTTTTGTGCAACCATATAGTCTAATATTTTATTATCATGATAATAAATATTTATATTTATATTATTAGTCAAATATTCATTATTCAAGCACTCCAAAATATTCACAAAATATTATCATTTCCCAAATGCTGTGTGGGTAGTATGGGTGAAACAGTAGGAGTGATTGGGTTTGATTGTAGCAATTTCCGTGAAATCGTTTGTTTCAAACAGGATTCAAACTATTTTTGTTCGATTAAGTTTTTAATCAGTAAACTATTATATTCAAATTACAAATGTATGAGTATTAAGCTTTTGATTTCACAATTTTTTTTAAACATATGTGAATAAATAAAAAATAAAAAGTATAGGGGGAATTGTAACAGTGCCAGAAACAAATGTAGTACTTGTGTTTTTTAAATTGTAGTATTGTACAACAAATTACCTAAATAACTAAAATGCATGAAACAAACATAAATAAGAAAAATTGTAAACAGTGTACATGGTGTCATGGTAGTATGCTTTTAACTTTTTAAAAGAATAATAAAATTCATTCAAACTATAATACATAGTATTGTGTTATATCATATCAAAATATTGTATACCAAGGTGGTATCTACTTATCACTTGACTTATAAAAAATTATAAAATCACTTGACATAAAACCTAATTTAGAATAAATATTATATATATAATACTACATAGTTTTCTGGAAGAATTGAAATACAATAAGAGGAGACATGCCCCAGCCACAAAATATACGCATTTGTGTATAGGGGTTTTTTAAATTCAATAGATTGTTGACAAAAGTCTTAAGAACATAGCTTATATAGTGTAATTTAGAGGACAAATAGGGAATTTACCCCATATAATTTTTAAAAGTTTACCAGGGTGATCGTTAGGACGTTTCGGAATGATCGGTCTGACTGCGTCTCCATCAAGAGAAAAATATGTTAATAATACCTAATTGTTAATATTAATAAGTATTTAAAATTTAATTATTTTTTTATTACTCTAAATTTCGTAGTGTATTGTATTGTTCACTGTCGTAGTTGTAGGTGTTGTATTTATATTTATCCAAATTAAGAAACATAAACTTGGTGGCGTGCAACAGCCGCCTGTAAGCATCCCCACTGAGTCAACCATCTGTAAACCTGTCATGTATAGTGATGCGATTAAGTGATAATACGTTGGTTTTAAAAATACAATCAAGTGCAGTAATCGTCGTGAATTATTCAATAATTCAAAATCATAGGAAGATAACGTAACAAGTATTGAATCAGCCACATAATACCTACGTATATGAATATTAATATTAAATGTTTTTTTTTTTATACGTAATAGGTATTACAATATTATAATGTTATGTACCTACAGTGCTCGAATTGGAGGGGTGCGCATGGGGACGGAGCTCCCCTACTATTTTTATTTTGTTTTGCGTACCCCTACTAACTTTTTTTACTTGAACGGGGGGACGGTACAAACTAAAGTCCGAAATAATTTTTATTAAAATGTGGATTTCAATTTATGTCAATTATATGACAAGTTTTACTATTTTTCATATCAAAATTATTTTTGATATTAGTTTATTAATTAATTATATCACCCTGTATTTCACCTATATAGTCAGTAATTCACATATCATAGAGCAGTGGTTCTTAACCTTTTTTAGTTCAGCGCCCCCTTTATCGTAATAACTAATTGCTAACGCCCCCTTCATGCAAAATCAAATTTTCTTCTTATAAATATATATATATAATATATAAACATACCCATATATTTATTTATTCATCAGTATATTATAACATTATTAATTAAAGTGAAAACTAGTTAAAATTAAGTCTGTTAATTTTGTCAGAAAAACACACTCGCCGCCCCCTCAACGCCCCTTTCAAAACTATCACCCCCGGAGAGACTGAAATGCCCCCAAGGGGGCGGTACCGCCCCCGTTAAGAACCACTGTCATAGAGCATATATAAATACAGCACAGATACTGATGTGTGCTGTAGTACCCACTATTTTAAATCGTGTTCCGAATGAAATGTTATCAGTTTCATTTTTTTTCAGAAATTTTTTTATACTAATTATCAAAATATGTGGTCATTTTTGAATCAAAAACAATAACTATTAATTTTGTTATCTATTTAGTACCTATATTGAATAAACAGTTAATTATATTTTTTTTTCTCCTGTAACAATGAAAGATGTAGTTATTGCTATCAAAATATATTATACCTATTTGGAATTCAAAATGTGTTGCTGAAAAGTGGCATTTAAAATGTGTGTAAGGTAGGAGCGTGGGGGAGGACAAGGCCCCCCATGGTTATGTGTTGAGTAATTGCGCCCTTGAAACGCAGTTTTTAAATCGTTGGATTGAGCTCCTCTACTTAATTTTTCCCGATTCGAGCACTGCCTACAATGTATATTGTACATCGACAATGTGCATTTGTAAAATTTAATGTTGATTTCTAAGTAAAAATCTCAAAATATAGTACGCAGGTAGTCATATAATTTATTAATTAATATTTAAAATAGCTACCAATGGAAATGGTAATGGAAATCTATACTTACGCCTTAGATGAATAATTGAAATGTTAATAATTTAGTATGTAGGTACTAATATATTATACATCTCCACACGGTACTTTCAAATATGGTTATTTATCATTGGTTTCAAACTTATCTATAAAGTAATAAAGTATAAGTTATGCAATTAATACTAACTACTTTTCTCTCAGATATTATTATGCGAAGGAAAACATTTGATAATCATTTTTATCATGTTTCATATTTTTATATTATTTTGATTGGTTATCAATAGATAACCTAGCGTTCGATTTATCGTCAAATGATGTTGTAAAATAAAACATATCATTGGTCCTTGCTGTTGATATAATTTTACTTTTAAAAGGTTTAAAATAAATGCTAAATTTGTTTTTATAAAGTGTTTTTATTACCATTAACATAATCTCTGAATCATGTTTTTTTATGAGTACCTAACTACTAATGGAAATCAACATAAAGCACACTAATTCTTATTCTTAGTGTATTGGAGATACAAATGACTAAAAAAATAATCTATCTGTACTTTTCATACAATATAATATTATATACTATGAATATTGTATTATATTATATATTATAAATATAACTACAGTATAATCTTCATAACTCAATTTCAATAACTCACAAAACACATACCGTTCATAAAATGTTTTGATAGAATATTTTACTTTAAAATAAATATAATGTTATATCATATGAAATTTCATTATTTATGTCATAAGCCAATGGTATTTCTGCACAATACAACAGTGAGTTGTTCACTTTTTTTTTTTATTATTATGTTGAAATAAATCTAAAATCTATACATTTTTTTTTTAACAATAAGTAGGTTGGATGAGTGACAGTAAAAATAGGTTGACATGAATCTTAAGATTTGGGAGAATACTCAGTGGTAACACCCTATAAAGTGACAGTTTTCACTCTTAAATTATCAATAGTGAAACTGTCATACAGTTGTGTTGACGCGTCAAATTGATCACACGATTTTTCAATATCACGTTATCTATATTTTATTTTGTCTTAAATTATTATATTTTATTATATATGTATACCTTATGGACAGTCTTATCTCGTTCATGCAACCTACGCAAATGATTAACATGGTGTGCGTGGGCGAAAGCCTAACCTACTATTAAAATGTTGGGAATGTATTATTTGTCTTGCTTAACAATGTTGGAACGAGACCATCGCGTATTCCTCGTGCCCACTCAAGTACCTAAGTGGTGGTGATAGAATACAAGGGGTCCGGGAGCGAATACCTACGCACTACGTAGGTACGCTGGGAGGGTCACGTTTTTGACGGCTCTAAAAATATCCGTTTCTCGTACTCTGTGAGATTCTGTTTTGAGTGGTCGATGTTATTGCCAATTGTTTGGCTCCAATATAGTCCTGAGTCTCGTACGTCTTGTGAATGTTCGGTGTGTGATATGATTGAGTTACCGCCGAGACACATGTGTTTAGGCAACCATCAATACATTACTTTATGTGTCGATATTCGTGGGTAGGCACGTGGGTGCAGATTTATATTATGCCACTTGTGGCACGACCGGGCTGCTACGGGGACGTTTACGTTCCGTGGTGTATCTTCGGCCGGAACAGTGTTTTCAGCAGTTGAATTTGGCGTGTTGGCTCCGAGACTCTTTGTTTTCTGTTAATTTGTATGTTATAAGAGTTGAAGGTGGAGTGATTCCTCAGCTTGCTTTGCTTTGTTGGGACGGCCTGGGGTTTATTATTTTATACCAGGCTCGATGCCCTTTACTAGTAGTACGACGTTGCTGGGAGAAATCTGAGTGCCAAGTTGTTAATTTGGTCCTCATCCGGGGTCTATTTACTTGGGAGCCTAATGATTATCTTTTGTACTGTTCCAGGTGAGGTGAGGAAGTTTGAACATGTAATGTTTGTGTTAATGATTTCTTTTGCTGTTTTAGATATTTCTTCAATTTCTGGTCCTATATTTAGTGTGAATTGCTCTGTGAGAATAGACAAGTACGTGAGGGCCAATGAGTGGGTGTGTTGCTGGTTATTTGTTTAGCAGGCACTTGTTTAATTTGTAGAAATATCCGTTGCTTGTGTTCAGTGGGTCCTCAAAATAATGTGTCTCATTGGTCTGTTTTGTGGGTTACTAGGAAGCTTCTTATGAATTTGGCTTTTGCGTTTAGAAGTCTTTTTACTTGGTGATTGCGATTTGCGGGCTTACTGCCATAATCGTCTCATATATCTCTCTTATCTCTTTGAGAATTTCTTCAGATAGTTGGTCCTGTGATTTTTTGTGTGTTGGTTTGTATTCGCATTTTTTTTATTGTGTTTGTGAATTGCTGATAGCTTCCTCGATTTTAATTGGTTTTGAGGAGTGTCCAAAGATCTTAGCTTATATCATGTTTGAATTTTCTCCAGTTAATACAGCGGCCAGAGTTCGGTGATGGTGCGGTTATTGGTGAGCTGGATAATTCCATTATTATCGGATTATGGTCGGATGATAAATCTTCAAGGTTTGTAATTCTAATTTGGAGTGGGATTCTTAGTATGGCGATATCTAGCACGCCGGGTCAATAACTCGTGTTAGACAGAAAATATGTAGGAGTGATTGGGGCTACTATTGAGTAGTAACTTCGATGCTCGTGTTCCTAGAGTGTCCGGCCTGCTTTATTTGTTGAATGCCTGTTGCACATGGGGTGTTTGACCTGGAAATCAACAGCCGAGATCAACGAGTCATTAATATTATTTATTAATAGGTCCGTGTCATTTGGCTTCTAATATAAAGTTTGGTGGTTTGTAACCCGCAGTTATTATTGTTTCTGTGTTCTTCATTTTTAATCTTATGCCTGTTGATTGTAGTTTTGTATCGATGTTTTCTTTTTTATGTAGTACGGAGGTGAATTAGAATAGCAGCTTCACTGTAAGAGGGTGATTCGCGCCTTGGTGGCAGGTCGTTTCTGTAAGTGTGGAAATTTGTAATTTTAGTTTTTTAGTTGGAGGTAGATCAGTTTCGCTTAGTAGTATAATATCAATTTTGTGTTATGGGATATATGTGTTACAGCTCATGGATTTTTATTTTTTTATGTGGTTGGCGTACTAATATGCTATTTTTAACGGTTAATTGTCCATGTTGATTAGACAAAAGGGAAATGAAAGTGTTTAGGGTTTATGATATAATTGTGTTTGGGTAATTTTCCGATTTTTTAGTATTTGTATAGTGTCAGATGTGTCGATCTTGCTTTGTTCATCGGCGGGGGATGTCTGCAGTTTAGTGATCCATGACCAAAACGTTGGCACATGAAACACTGTGCTGGTCCAGTTCTCTTGAAAGATTCAAATGTTATGCTTATATAGAATAAGTTTGATAGTTTATAGATATCAGCAGATACGAAGTCTCTAGTTAGTCTTACCAGACAGATTGGCATTGGTTTTGCAACACGTTTGCCCATTTAATATTGAACCCTCGATTTGTAAATTTGTTTTTCAAGTCTTCTTCGGATACATCTGTGGGGATGCCCTTTAGTACAACTGTAAGGGTACTGTCTGCGGATAGGCAGAGGTGTGGAATGAAATGTTTTGAGTTTGTAGGGACGATTGAATTATCCGGAAGCTTTGTGAAGTTTTTGTAATTATATGGATTTTGCCTCCTGTTTCAGTTTTAGCTTTGATGGTATTGAGTGAAACGTCTCCATCTTTACACGTACTGTGATTGGCGCATTACATGTATGTTTGCCACTCGAGAGGCACATCAACTACTTTGTGTTTTTATATCTGTTGATGTAAATCTCGCTCGTCATACTACATAGTATGACAAGCGAGATTTTCTATGCATAATGATATTTCTGGGTTTTTGGTTCTACTTTACTCCGTTACAATAGGTACCTACTATAGTATCGCCAGTGATCGAAATTTGGCTAGAAAAAACAATATTATTTCATTTTTGTGATTTATTTATTTATTACCCCACGTATTTTCTTGTTCTCTATTTCTTGTTTATCTATCCAAACATTTTGAATTTCAGTGTGCCTACTTAAAGTTTGTGAGATAATGAATCCGATAGATTTAATGCAAAAAACATAATAATTTCAATCTCCTATTATGTTCAACGGTTTAGCGCTCTGGACCCTCCCAATATAATAGACATTGTGTTATTAGGTTCAAGTGCATACCAAGTCTAATAATAGCATTCCATTAAAAAGATGCGCTGTAATATAGCATAATTGAACCGAAAAAAAAAATTTTGTACATCATAAATTTGTACATTTTGATTTTCTCCCATTGCTACCAAACTATATTTGTACAATTGCACTATCATAACCTTTATATACGTATTTATAATGTGTAACATTTTTAACTGAAGGCAGACCTCAAAATGTATATGGCAATTTAATTTGCAAGTAAATATGAATAGTAAGGTTCAACATAATGATGGAATAAATATAATATATAAAAATTGTGTTTTTATCCTAAATTTTTTGGTTGTGTTAGTTTATGTGTATTCGTTTTAATAGATCTTGTATGACCTTTTTTTCAATTGAAGCAATTATTAATATAACATATGTCTTTTAAAATATTTGTCGTATAGAACTTCCAACATAATCTATCATTTTATTTGTTAACATTAATATTTCTTTTACTTTTTATACTTTTTTAATCGTTTTTATATGTTTGTTTTCAAGCCATTAAACATGATTAAAAATACATTATAAGTACAGTCATCAGAAGTATAAATATATATTGTGTACATTATATATTTAAAATAATTATTAAGTTAAAAATACAAAAAATATGTGTCTAAGAAAGTATAAATATACCTATATAAAAAAAATATCAATATAGAATCTAGTGGCTGGGAGTGCGCTCTCATCTTGCTTTACTCATCTTCAATTCAATTTTAAAACCATTAAATTCACAAAAACTATTCTTAGAGGCGCTCAGTCAAAACATTGTTTGCTGACTTATTTTATTTCAAGTATATTTATTTGTCGATTTCGCTTTGTGTAAGCTAAGGATACTATTGAGAAAAAAACTAAAAATATGACCAAAATTGATGTTCAATCCAATCTTTGAAGGTGCAACAAAAAACATTTCAAACACAAGTTATAAGTAAAAAAAATATCTCCAAAAGATAATACTAGCTTTAGAAACCCAACTCAATTTGCGGTATTCTCAGAGACTTAAAGTTTTATATAGGTTTCTATTATGTATATAATATATAGTAAACAAGGTGATATTGTACATAGAAATGTACCTACCTATAATTATTATTAATTTTGTTGAATTTAATTTTTAATTTTGAGTTGATTATTTATATTTTAATTAGTATTACAGTGCTTTTTAACTTTTTAATTAATTGGAGCGAAAACAAATACATCATTATAATACATTTAGTTTTGTAATATATATTTACAATAAAAACAAATTACTTCAGATTTAATAATAAAAAGAAATACTGTTATTTTATTGGAAATTATGTTATTTATAATATGATAGTAGTAACGTTTTTATTCTTTATTTAACTTGACTTCAACAAATTAAATCATAAGACACAGTTATATTCTACCTATTTAAGTTTTAAATGGCATATTTTTAAGATGGTAAACAAAATGAAGAAAGTAACAAAGTATTTTCCGCTCTCTTATCATTCTTCCTTTTAAATGACTATGCCTTTACAAATATCTATAAAAGGGTAACTTCAACCGACAACCACTAACATTTAATGTTTTGCTATTTACTTTTAAGCGTTATTAAAAACTTTATGAAACATTAAGAACATAAATTATAACAAATTACCAATTTAAGTTGTATGTTTAAAAAGAAAAAAAAATTTTAATAAGCACGACATTATTTTATCATCACTATTATTGACTTTACTGCTACTGATACCCCTACTGCTCACTGATAGAGATAAATGTTTTCGTTATGGATTTTTTGTACAAGTATTTAACTGATTTCTGTCATTATATATAATATATTAAATATGTTTTGGTTAATAGTTATTAAAATAACTTTAAGTTCAATAAAACTATTAAATTATATTCGATGTTACAGAATCTAAATTAATTTTTGAGCAACAATTTACCTAACCTTCGAAATAGCATACATGTCATAATTGAGACATAAAAATATTTAGATATCTTTAAATATCTACACTTTCAATCTTAATTGCCCCAAAAAAATAATTTTATCATCATAAATAAAAAAAGTCGAAAATTCCAAATGTCTTTAAATAGCACAAATATAGCCAGAATATTTTTTAATACCATTCGTATCAGGGGCGTAGTCAGAAATTTTTCAAAGCAGGGGGTCCAAATATTTCAACATGTAAAAAGTAAACAATCAGATCAGTGGTTTGCACCTTTAGAGTTTTAAACTCTGTGAATCAATGAGAAGGGGTACGCCCATGATTCATATTTTATAAACAATTGGTGAAAATGTCTCGTGTAATACGGTTATTTGCTTTTGAATTGCGTACAAAAAAATAACAAAATCAATTTTGTCAAATATGCTTTTGCGTAAAAATTTACGTTTTTACCTATTTTTTTTTTTTTGATTAAATTACTTTTTATTCGTCATTTGCTAAAATTTAAGACTGCATATTTAAAAACTTTTTGAACGATTTTAGGAGTAGTGTAAACGTATTTTGAAGGGAAAAATTAAGGGTTTACTCATATCTTCTTGTCATGCTATCCTATAAGCTGTAATATCATAGAAAATCCACATGTTTAATTATTTTGTATGCTAACGTAGTATACAACAGTAGTTCCAACCATGCAATCCAGCTTTATGTTCGAACACGATGAATAGGGTGCGTTGGATTGTTTACATTTTCTCTCACGAACTTGACTTTGTCGAAAAATACTTAAATCCTCTGAAATCAGGTTTAGACTATTATGAAGTTAGATTATTCTTTTATCTCAAACTATAATTTCTTTTTATTTTCAATCGAATAAGTATGGAAAAGGTATTATAATGAACGACGGTAATTTATTATTATTATTATTATTATTATTATTATTATTATTATTATTATTATTCATTGTTAGAGTTAACAATCAATTAACATTGGCATCTGTTTTTATCTTAGAGTTTATCTCTAGGATAAATAACAAAAATCTCAGACCAATATAATCTAAGTTACGTTTAACATTTTCGTTAACTTATTTCTACTTGGCTAGACCCAAAGTTATTACCTATAGTACGGGAAGCGAGAAAATAACAGTTGAAACCATGTATTATCCCATGATTAATGGTCTTAGCTCGGACACTTATTATCTCTGCAGGAATACGTCCGTCCATTAAGTGTACAGTTCTCAAGTTCCCATAACGACGCAGACGTTAACGTTGGTGGGTGTAAATAATGAAAGTATATAGGCGATAAAACGAAAATAGTACCAACCAATTTTTTTCCGTTCTTATGAAAATTATATACCTAATAACCGGCACTTTTTGTTTGAAAACCATGGCCGATAAGTTAACTTTATTAAACTAAACGTTTTAATTTTACTATAGAACGATTAATAAATATTAACATAATAGTATGGAAACTACGACAATATTTAAATTTATTACTGGTATAATTTACTTGCTTTTATGATGAATAAAATGTTTTTACATCATAGAGATTTCTAATTTCTTGATTAGTTTATTGTGTATAGGTTGTATCGGTAACTCTTGTAAAAACGATGATATTTTTATCATAAATAAACATTCAGTGTTTGACACATAAAAACTCTCATAAATTAGAATGATACTAATAAATATTCCAACAATTTAAAAATATTATATCAATCACACTATTTGGGGAAATATAATAAAATTAAAATATTTGATGAAAAAAAAATGTTCAAGGAAATTATTCATTTTAACCGGAATGTTTTATTAATAATAATTACTAAACGTGACATTTTTGTTATTATAATAACGTTTGATAAAAAAAGAATGTAACAGTAATTTTTTCATCTTTATTGTCTAGCCCCTGTATGTATAGATTATTCAAATGTATAAAATAAATAACATGGTTGACATTTGGTCAGGTTTAAAAAACTGATCATAATAGGTGAGTATTTTATACCTATTGCATACTAAGTACCTAGTTAGTTTTACAAGTTGAATGAAGTCAAGTTTCTATGTCAAAATATACTTGATAGGTGGATATTTTAAAATTTAAGGAAATCAATCCAATCATAAAACTCACATGTCTAAACTACGATGATTTTCTATGACTTTCTTCTAACACAGTTTTTATCACCAATTTAATAAAAGGAAATAATACTATTATAATAAATAATACAGGTAACAGGTATTTAAGTATATTCAATAACAAAACAAATTAAGGAATTCTATAATATCTACCAATAGCCATAGCTGATAATCTATTTTAGCCTTTTTGTCTTATAATAATCCACTTACCTTTTTGTTTATTCAACAAACCATATGTTCTCATCGATATGTTTAAATTTATTATTACGTTAACGTCAAATTTTAAATATTTAAACGTACTTTTGTTTACAATGCTTTTACATGGACGTAATTGTAATCTAATTATTTATAAGGCTATAAGTCCATTTTTGAGTTTTCTTTTCAGTTTTCACCCTATAATAACATGTCCTTATAAATACAATTATAACATGTTTTATTATAACTTTTATCTTTACATTTAGTATTTTAATCTACTTATTGTACTACATACCTTCAGAAAAAATATACTTACGCATTACACTAATTTACAAAAGGCCGGGCACAACAAAATAAGACCATATTATATTAATTAGCACTCGTTTGTGTAAGGTAATGCATGGTTTTATATTAATTATTAAAAATTTTAAAGGAACAAATGAACAATAAAGTTTTATTAATTAACAGTATAAAAATTATTCAGAGCACAGCTGCGATTACTATGATTCTTACAAGATATTATATGTTTTTAAAAGTTATTTTGAAAATAACAATAAAATACCTATATCCGTTTTGTTAAAATTGTTATTGCTCTACTTGCGCTTAGAGAAACTATAGATAAAATCAAAAAATGACCTCATGAAAGAACCATTAAGAAAGATTTCTGATCTGTAAAGTGGCATGAAAGTTTTAAAACTTTTTAACCTCTAGGAAAAAACGTTTTCTTGAAAAAAAATATCTAATCAATAAATTCCTTGACTCGTATGGAATCTTACATACCAGGTTATATTAATATATTAAGCTTCGTCGTTCTTTAAAATATTATTTTTACTGTAAATACATGCATGCATCATATAATTATAATATAAATGTATAATCTACAGATTATAAAAGTGTCAATATTAAATTGAATACTAAAACCAATTCAACTATGATCTGAAAATAATTAACTCTCCTTATTCAATAATACAAAATATAATAGGGAAATTATAAAAGATAAACGCTAGTATAATAAAATAAGCTCTAATATAGTGATCAATAAAATAATATCTGATTACAATTCATACTTTAATACATTTTGTTATGTGTAGAAAATAATTAGAGATATAATATCCATTGCATATTAAAATCAAATAATATGTACACACATTATCTATAATTGTATATTATATTAGTAAAATTTACACAAAATTTACACATTGAATTGATTTTATGTAAAACCGATTCAAAAGTATTCAACGATATCGTTTTTATACTTTTATTCATGTTTTTTCTTCAAATAAATAAAACAGATTGGTAATTTCTTATAAATCATAATTATATATCAACGAAAACTGTACATTTATTCACTTGAAAACATTTAATCAACAGCTAGTTCAGGTGTTTTAAAACTTGGATGAATAATATTAAATCCTTCTGTTATAGCTAGAATTGTTCGAAAAGGTTCGCTTTAAAATGAATGGCTGTTAAAATTATATACCAACAGTTTTGAGATTATCTAAAACAACAAAAAAAAAAATAATATTACAATATTATACCTAATAGATTGTGTTTTATTTTTTTTTTAATTATTGCTAAAAATGTTAATTTTTTTTATACCTATCTCGTATGATAATAATCTGTATTCTAATAATTACATCTTGTTGATATTCGTTATTTTTTAATATTGCCTACCTATATAGATTTATTTTAGCAACTCTTGTTTTGAATAATATTAATTATACTATGCATGTTCATTTTTCATATAATATAATAAAAATAATTAATCTATTGAATCATATTATATATCTGTTTATATAAAAACTGTTACGTTTCTTATTAATTATACATTTTTAATATTTATAACGACAATAAATAATAAAATAATACAAAAGGCTGATTCAATTCTAATAATAGGTATACAATTAGGAGGCAATTTAAATTATAATGATATTAATTGGAGAACTTTTATTGAACAAACTTTAGGTATGTATAATGTAATTTATTACATATTTTTTACACACAGTATGGCATTATGCAATAATATGCAGTAACAATTAAATAAGTGAAAAAAATGCACAATAAAAATGGAAACGCCATCATTCATCAACCATTTAAAATTGAATTAAATATTAATAATTAAAATTATTTCTAGTCGTTGGATCAGTGTGATTATTTTTTAGACAAGTAGGTACTGTATCTATTATTGTGTGGATACCTCCTAGTTGGACACAATACTAAGTTTAATTAGATGTAATTTAATAATTAACATTTTACTCAAATATTCAATAATATTATATTTAGTGAAAATTCAAAATATTTAAGGATTTAATGATTCACAACATTTACCAGTATTTATTTAAAAATGTTTTAAATAATCTATATCGACTATAAACACTAATCCAAGTTCTACTTTAATGCTTCTGACTAGTACATTTCCTTTGCATTTTAAGTAAAAATAATAATAAACACAGCGGAAGAAGTGAAGAGCTTTATCGGTATAGTCATTGAACTCTATAGCTATATTAAAAAAAAAACAACAATAATCAGCATTAATAGTGCCAAGGATATCGAAATAATTGAAAAAATTTTCAGTAGTTATCTTTGATATTTTCTATTTTCGTAATATAATATTGGGATACCACGACAGCGGCATCAACGTATGCATGACTGATCGTACTATTGAAAACATATTATTTAATGTTAATCCCACAATATTATTATGTTGGTGTGTATATAATAGGTATGAAGTATCCTATATTATATTATAGTATACTAGCTGACCCCGTGCACTTCGTTGACCGTTAAAATTCTTTAGACTATGACGTATGATAAGTGATAACACTATAATATGATTTAAACTCTGTTAAATTCTTTATTTAATATTCGATGTAATGATGTTCAAAACTTAAAAAAGTTCATCTTAAATCTCAAAATAATACTTGTGTATGCACCACTTTAAAATGAGAATTTCGGAAAATGTTTCTTAGTGCACACGTACATGCTGGTACGAAGGTACCGTGAAAATCTCAAGCCTCGACCTATCATTATTTAGGCTCTACCATCAGGAAGAATCACAAGTGTGCTAAGGGTGCTTAGCACCCTGGATTTAATTACTAGCACCTCATATCTCTAGATTATCTTAAATAATAATTAAAAATATTGGACATGTACCACCATCATGGTTCAAGATAGACTATCGGACTTATCAATTATCTACATAAAAAGATATAATATGGGTAGGTAGTGAAATGAAACTATTTAAAATAAATATGTTTAAAAATAAGTGTCCACTGTAATTACATATATGTTGTATAATTACAGTGAAACTTCCATAGAACTTCCAATTAACAAAATGTTCTGTTAAACTAAATATGTTTGAGAACCAAACTAAATTAGGACCAAATATATTTAATTATATTTTACGAAATTTTCCATAATACGAATTTATTTTTGGGATTCACGAGACCATAGGATTTTGTAATATGGACATTTCACTGTACATATTATAGAACTTAAAAAAAATGAATTTGATTTGCATAAATTGTTATAAATATAGCTGTGAATATACCAGGGGTGGCCAAACTGTGGCTTATGTAAGACCCAAAACATGTCAATTACTATAAATTTTTTTTAAATATTAACTTAAAAATATTCTTGACATGTAATAAATATTTATAATAACTGGTGCCTTATCATATTATATATTCTGACTTGGACTTATGGTTTGTTTCTTTAAGATTATAGGTATATTTTGGAAGCATAAAAGATTTTTTGGGAAATTTAATAAGCTTTAATTTGGTGACCTAACATCGTGTTTTTTCATATGACGGCCGCACAATAAACAGTCAAAAGTAAATAAATTTAATTTCACAGAAAAAGAATAAGATGAACGTCAATTATACTATTATAATATTTTTATAATTTAAAATAACGAGAGTAAACAAAGGTAATATAGCAACGTTGCGTATAAAACCATTTATGTATTAAATTATGCAATTTTCTGAATCATTTAGGTACCTAAGTATATTGTGAAAATGTTCTCTACCAAAAAAATACAGTTTCGCAACACTATTAAAATTATACCTATAACGATGCGTTTAAGAGCTATAGGATGGGTTTGGTTCCGCTGTTTGTTGAATAACTTATAAATTATTAAACATAACCTTAAAAACTGCTGTTCAGTGTTTGTTGCATAATTCACAGCTATATTCAATGATTTTCAAATCCTTAAAAATGTACCTATTTATAATCTCCAAAACAGTATTTGAGGATTAAAATATTTGTTATTAATGTGTTTATATATGTACAATAGGTAACGTATTTTTGGTGTGGGTAAAAGTTTACTAATATTTTTTCTGACTGACTTTGACATAATATAGTACCTACCTATGGTTATTCTTAGTAACCGATATATAATATAATTGCGTTACTATTGCAACCCCGTTTTATACTAATCTTTTGTTTTGAAAACAGTCTTATGATTACACTTTACTAATTCAAATTTTAGTTTGCATTATTATAGTAAGTACCTACATAAGAACTCATATTTATATAAATACAATTGTTTGACATTTTTAATTACGACTTCGAATTCTGAACGATAGGAATCATAATATTATCGCGAACGTTAACCACACGCCATAGACGAACGTCAAAAATTTGAGCGATTTATGTTCGATTCGCCATTCAGGTCGCAGAACACTGAAAATACGCAATATTATGTAAAATGAGGACCCGCAAAATCATATCTATGATTCATTGTTTTTCCGTGCTACTGAGAAAATTTCAAGTTATTTTTCTTATTTATACTGTGACCGCTGTTTGAGATTGAATAAGTGCTTCAAAGTTCCATAAAACAACTTCAGATATTTGAAGCAGTTGTTACTTAAAATATGGTATATTTCGATAAGAATTCTGTTACTGTATAGTGTATACTGTATACTCAATGTCCATATTATTATGCTTTGAAAATCTTTATTCCCTAATTATTTTTAACATCCTGCACCTACAATAATAATAAAAGCAAAAAAATATGTTTATTTATTTAGTAACCAACTTTCACTAACCAGGATTATTAACTGTTGCTGAAAAAATTAAAAATCAATTAAAAGGTAATGAAAGAAAGAGACGAAGACTGGGTTTTTAACGACAAGTTTTGTTAATCTTGGTGGATTATGGTATAAGTACCAAATATTAAACTTAAGACCATTGAATTACGATTCTGAGCGGACTTGATTAATATTGGTATTATTGCCTCTTCCCCTGAACCTGCACAATTGGTTGTATTTCTTAATGCCTAAAAATCCATTGAGAAACCGAAAAATAACCTTTTGAGAGTAATATATACATTGTAGATATATTCTATTACATTGTAGAAGTTTTCAAACTATAGATGGTAACAAAGACAAACGTTACAGTAAAGTCACTCTTCTTAAAGTCTAAAATTAATTGATTTCTATTCCTCACATCCCTGTTGGTTTTAAAATTTCAAAACAATCACAACTTATCTTAAATTCGATAATACGATTTAAAATATGGCGAAAACGAGATGATGCCACACATAAATTGACTATGCATAGGGACATGAGTGTATTGTTAATGTAGTTTATAGTTACAAAATATAATAAATTCTAAACAAATAAATCTACTTTGTGAATTTAATTTTTTCAAGAAATTTGAAATTTCTTTGCATCTCATAATAATAAGTACCTAGGCCAATATAAGTTAGTTGGTAATTAATTACATATAGTACTTAAAAGTACGGTAAATAGTGCGCTTTTAGAATCCACGTTATTTAATTGAACTCATGAAACATTAAAACTTTTTAACATATCTGGTTTCGTCAAAACTCAAAAGACGTTGTGACTAGAAGGTAGTAATTTTTAGACGTTTTTCGCATTCATAATTATAGAGGTTTTATTTTAAAGTTTATGCTAATTGATAAATATTTTGCATATCATGTTATATATTATAATATGTTACATCACAGGCGTAAAATGACCCAATATTCATGAAATGGACACTTTTTAGGCTATTGAGTGAAGTGAGCAATGATGACCTGCATGATTAAATATTTATGAGAACATTAACATTTTATGGAACCATTATAGGACACACCGTACAATTAAACTCTCGCAAAATAACGTTAGTCTTGGGCCGTTTGTGTATGTATAATAAGTCCTGCAAGGCTGTTAAATTACGTTAGTAGGAATACATTTTAAAAAGGCTTTAAGATAATAGTTAAATTAATTTTTTTAACTTAATGAAAATAACGGTTAAAACGAAATCAACGATATTTATTAATGTACTAACTTATGTTGAGTTATTTGTTTTTTTTGTATTTTACAAACAACTAATATCTCGGATAACACCCCTCATCGCTTAAAACGAAATCAGCCATGTGAAACAATTACAAATATACCTACACATTAATTATATAATCAAACCCAATTAAGGTGAACTACTTGTGTCACTGGACACTTCCATAACGTCATTCAGTTTTATTTTTGCGATACCCAATCATCCCTCCTAGAGTCCCCCACCACCTAAATTTACCTATAAATGATTTATCTTTACAGATTGTAAATTTTGTTATTTATTTCTAACAACAAAATAAAAATATTACGAATTATTAAGTGAACAATAATTTATGTATCACATCTAACAGGCTGAGTCACCGTCAGATTGTCGATCGTAATTCACGGTTCATCTTTAAAAAAAAAAAGGTGAAAATATAGTGCCCATCACTACGATAGACAATACTATTTGAAAAATGTAAATTATATGATAATTTAAATAAAATTATTATAAAATATACGAAACAACTAGAAAAAAATACCAATGTCGATGGCAGTACTACTATACCAGGCGAGGCAGCCCGTAGCCAGTATATTTTTATGAAAGATATTATTTGTATTCGATAAACTATAATAGGGGCTGCAATTCTTCCTTTCACAACTAACTCGTGACCACATACACCTGTAGTCTAATCATGTAATCGTAAATATAGTTAACTCATCGGGATGTCTACATTAGAGCTCAAAACAGTTTAGAAGGTAGGTAAGTCAAAGCCTAAAGCATAATATATTATATATTATACAATTTAAAATATTCATAAAATGTGTTCCGATTTTGTATAACTTTAATAATTTTAATAGTTAAAGCTATTATTTTAATAGCTACAGACGTAATACAACCTTTTATTTATAAACCGTTCTTATAACATTCAATCATTACAATTTATAGATACCTATTATAACTAATACGTAATAACTTTAGAAATATAAAACGTAAAGTATAATGTATAATATATTTATTATGTATGCATATTGTTATTTTTAAGTAGTATTTGAAGAATTAAGGTTGGACCATTTCATTAAATTGGCAATCAAGTGACCATGTTATGAATCAAACAACCATTATACTTCCATTTACTTATTAAAATACCAATTTCAATCGACGACATGATATCGCAATTATATGCATCAGAATCGGACACTTTTTCCTCACTCACATACTATTAATTAGTAAATAGCCTCAACCAATATGCGACACGTGCCAAAAAGCACTAACTATCAAAAACCAAGTGGAGGTACACCTCAAAACGTAACTCACCATAGCAGAAACGCTCAATAAAAATTAAAAACCAAACTATGAAAATAATCAAATATTTAAGTAAGGACCTACAACAAATATTATATTATAATAAAAGTTATAAATTTTACAATAACATCTAAAAACTTCTAAAATGTATAATACTTAATATTTAAGAAACATAATAAAGTATAACACAATGACAGGCTAATAACCCGTTGTTGAAGCCTTAATCTTTAAATAAAAATAATATGTATGTAAAACATTATACAAAATGTATAGTATAAAATATTTCTATACTAATTAGGTAGGTACTTATTATGAGTTTTTATATTTATAAAAACTTTCTCAATACATTTTAAGTTAACATAAAAATATATTAAATTAAATTAATTACATATACCATATAACCACTTATTAACTAGAAGTGTACGTATATATCGGATTCACATGATGATACCCATCATTTTAAATCTCGTCTGAACTATGTAGAAATTATAATTTAAAATAGATATTAATTAACTTAACATAAGAACTATACTATACACTCTACATATCATAATATAATATACCATTACATAAGATCATAGAATTTTGTAAACTAAACTATTAAATTTTACCAGGGCGTCAGCAAAAAAATTAAAATAAATAAATCTTGTTTGAAATGTTGCACACTTATATATTTGCGATATTATTGTTAAGGTCAGTGATGACCATCCATACATTGAGCTATAAATTTAAATTTAAAAATTAAAATTTTTAATATAAATAACGATTTATTTGATGCAGGGGAAATTTCTAGTACCTATTTATAGTAAATTATAGTATTAGTATAGTCTAATTTATAGTATTCTTGACTTATTACGACTTTATACTATTATTCTGCAGCCTGGAAATATTATTATATGTGATAATAACTCTAAATCTCTTGAAATAATTTCACTGAAAGTTACATCATGCTTATCATATCATTCATTATTATCATAATATGTAATTTCTATATTATGCAATTATTTGTATAACACTGCTTCAACTGTACAAATTATAGATTCTCTCCCAATTGTACATAGGTACATAACATTTTTTTTTTTAAATTTAAATTACATCCTAATTTTATTTGTTTTTTTAATATTATGTTATATTCTTATAAAATACCTTAAAATTTAAATTAGCACATTAATATTTTAAGATTGTACTAAAATGTAAAACAAATTAAATTAAAAATTAAAACAAATGTTTACCTAAATCTTTTTGGGTAAATTGCATAATATTAGTCATATTATTATTTATTATGTAATGCGATAGAAAAATGTTTAATATTATACTATCAATTTTTCTGATTTTTTCAAAATACTCGAATTATTTTTCTTCACCTTTTTGGTTTAATCTTGGTGATTTTTTTTATAACATTGTTATTTTACTATAAAAAATGTGGGTAAGTGGATGTCGCTCTGCTGTACAGTAGGTTACAAGTGGGTCACTGTATAATGGATAGTATTAAATTTGAATTCAATGATATAATATCACTGTATAAGAAAAACGATTCTGAGCGGAGACGGTATGTCAGTCTAGGTATAAAACATATTATATACTAAAAATTGACCTATAATATACACAGGAATATCACAATATCCATTAGGTAGGTACTTATAACGCGTTATACATCAACAACAAACCGTGATACTATCATAGGTATATAATAGTATACTTTAGAAGTTTCAAGTACCCACGAGTAATATTATACAATCACAACAAAATAACTAAAATAGTTATTCTAGGCTTTTTAATATGTAATTTCGTCCAAATTTGAACTTAAAATGACTATAAAAATAAACTGTGCTTATGTATTTCTTAGAATTTTTGGTAACAGAGGTTAAATATTTACGTGAAATCTTGTTTTTAAATTTTCAATC
>NC_042495.1:60883737-60900141 GCF_005508785.2 Acyrthosiphon pisum
AAATTTGATAAATTTTTGTCAACATTTCAACTTCAAATGCTTATAAAAAATAATTGTGCCTATGTATTTTTAATATTTTTCAAATGTCATTGTAAAAATATAATAGGAGCCTTGTATTACATTTTCGAGTATTTTTACTCAAAAAATAATGTTTTATTGACATTCATAGAAATAAAAACTAATAATATTTGAAACTGAAAAATGTCCCTAAACAGTTCAAAACAAATCAAAATATTTTGAAAATGTTATCATGTATAGAAAATTGAAATATAAACAACCAGTGAAAATTTCATGTATCTACAGTCATTCGTTTAAAGTACACCAAAAACCAAATCAATTTTCTCGAAAACAGATTTTGCGAAAAATTCCCGTTTTTCCTTAATTTTTCTTTTGTTTTTCACAGCGCTTTTGAAAACTATTGGAAAAATTTTACTTTTGACCCCCCAAAGTACCAACTAGATTCACTTTCCTATTAGAAAAGGTACTGTTGAAGAAAATCCAAGCACTTTTACTGTCCTAAAAGGTGATGACAGGCAACAAAAAAAAAATAAAAAATAAAAAAAAATATAAAAAACACACATCATTGTAAAATCAATACATTCATCGTTCCACTCAGAATCTAAAATAAACCATTAGATAAAACTTAAAACTTTTTCTTTACTAAAATTGATATTTAAAAAAAGGTACCTAAAAGCTCTATTTAAAACATTAATTTAATTTATACTTCTTTTTTTAAATATATTAAAATATTGTTATGTAATTGGAATAATTTAATGTATGTAATTTTGTATTTAAAAATAAATTAGTACCATATAATAATAAATTAAGTGAATTGAATTTACAGACAATATATTATTTTCTTAGAAAATTGTAACAGTTCTGTATTTTCAAAAAAAATTTACTTGTGTGTTTCTTTAGTGAATGGCATAAATTGATTTTTTTACACTCCAAATTATCATCTAGATAATAATATATAGTGTCAGTAAATTATAAAATCTTACTAATAATTTTAGTTAGTAGTAACGTATGTAACGAAATAGTTTTGAAGAAAAAAATGCATGTACTTCAAAATTTTAACTATTATTTTAATTTTATAATTGTTCAACTTAAACATTGTTTGTTTTTATGGTTTTTAAGTCGTTTACATCATATTCGTTTAATGTATACGGCTGCACAAGCTAATGCATTTTTATTACACGTAAGTTAAGTTAAAAGTAAAAATATTTATTTTTTATAACTTTGCTCAGTTAAAAATTAATGGATAAAAATATTAACTAGTTTACAATTATCTTCATTAAAATTTAAAATATAAAATTTTAAGTTATTATTCGTAAGAAAAATAACCCATAAAATAGATCATCGTCCGTACAAGCATCAAACTATCTTCATTTAAGCTACCAATCTTGGAGTAACCCACTATATATGAATATAAATATATTTTTTTAAAGCATATTTTGACGTTTACACAGATTTTAATAAATATCTACACGAACACTGTACACCTGTATATGTATATTATGTTCAACAGACAATAATTCATCATTATAATGTGTTTTTTTAAAGTTATTAAATAAAAAAAACTATATTGCCCTATTTAATAGGCACTGAAAACATTATTTGAAATTAATTCATTATTTTGGGTGCAAAGCACTGGTTTATATACAAATTTAATTGAATTTTAATGCTTCTGTATAACTTGAAATTAACACTTTATATTATTATACATATTGAAGAGTAACTTATACTGAATTAAAATTTAGTGCCAAAAAAAATTAACAACAGTTAGGTAAATATTTAACTTAGTTAAAATTGATTAATGTTTTAACGTAATGTAATTTTTGAACTCATTATCGCCCTGCGGCCTTGAGTATGCAATTATTATAATGCACGCGTCGGGCTCCATTTAACATATTTTGTATTGTGCGTGTAATGTGTACTATTATCTTCCAAAATGCCTATGATCAAAACCAATAGTACGGAATAGGCGTTGAATAGTGATCACTAGTCGTCATATTGGATTATACGAGCTTCAAAGGAACCACATTGAAAATAGATAGCCTTTGTGACCTTTGTAAAAGGTATTAACTATACGAACGCATTATAATACTGTTTAATAGTTACAACTGTTCCTTAAATACGAATGCACGTATTTATAGAAAATCATTCACCAGTGTCTTTGGTCTCAACATCGAAATGTTTTGTAATTCCATTGTGTATAAAATTAAGATGAAAATGCATAACGTTCATATCATTAATTCTGCTAAGAAAATTCTCGCGTTCTACCGTACGGCTGCTCTTTAATGTTTTTCGTTTCGTTATCATCGTTCGTTTTTCAAAGTGAAATTCGAATGTAATAATATTTTCTTTACACACCTCGTGCTCGAACGCAGTAATATTTACTTTATCGACTTATTATGGTAAACATATTAAACATATAAACATAATACAAACATGTGTGTTTATATCAATATGGAATGTGCATATAGTTTAAAAAAGTTCTGAGAAGTTCTCAATTTCATCTCGATGGCATTTGTTCGTATATTTTTTTGTCAACTTTTAAATGTATTCTAATGGCATTTATAAGTATGTGCTCGTTTTCACACAATATTTAACCTCGACTATAATCCCTTCAACTCGCATACTCATATTTTAATACCTTAATAATAATAAAAAATAGTATACATTTATGTGTATGTCATATGATACTGAAATGTCTGAACTATTATAAATATGAACTGGTAAATTATAATTCGCGTATTTCATAACAAAGTCTTTTTTAACTGCTGTACCTATATTAGAAATAGTATAAAACTTGTCGTAAAATAAGAAAAAAATATATACACACAAAAATAAACAAATTTTAATACAAACAAATAATTATATGAGAGTAAAAAAAACGATTGTTATTTAAAACGCTAAAAACGCATAATCACCCTCTTTCTTTACGGTCGTCAATTATTATTTGGTATCTATTATTATATAGGTACCTAACTATTTAATTTTAAAATTACTGTGGTTATAAATAGTAGTTGTTTGATTATTTTTTTTAAATTATGTTAAGCAAATATTTTTATTCATTTAAAATTATCCAGTGGTTATGCATGAACTTAAAAATATTATATTCTATGGGTTTAAAATCAGGAATAAAAATAAAATTGGCTTAATAAAAATATAATGAGAAAAAAATCATTACAGGCGACTGTTCTGGTAAATATATAATATATAATATAATAATATATTGGAATATTGAACTAATATAACTGATGGCAGATCCTATAATTAAGTAAAATATTACCTATTGAGTAAAATGTTCCTTTCATTGTAATTTAAGCTTAGTAGCAGAAGTTAAGCTGGTATAATATTATTAAATTATTAAATATATCAGAAATCACGTTACACAGATAAGTTTTTAATCTTTTTAAAGTATTTCCGTTAGCCTAAGAAACTGGAAGAGTATCCTCAATATGATGTCATTGATTTAAGACTGGATAGGTAAGTGTCTTCGAAGCACAATTCTAAAGCTTTGATGGAATTATTTTGTTTGTTATCTAAACTTATAAGTTTTCTTCGCCATAACTGAAATGGTTTCAACTAATTTAAGGTCACTGACCATTATTGTGTTGGTGACCACGTAGATATAGGTTCTTGATTATTTCGCTTTTTCTAAACATGTTTCATTTTAGAAGTTACCATAGTTAAATACAAAAAATGGCTTTGGAGGGTTTAGTATCTCCAGAACACTTCACATAATTTAAATTCGATAAAATAGGTAACTTTATAGGCAGAACAGTATGACATTTTATAAAATCTTCAACTCTATCATAAACCTATTCAATGTGTATAAACCGTATTTTAACTTTGTACCGATTTGTCTGGAACATTTTATTTATTATTTATACAACACCATACATTATTATTTCGTATATAGGTACTTACCTACTTTTCAAAATAACCAAGAAAAATAAATAACAAAAAACATTAATGAAAAACAAAAAATTATACTTATATCCAGTTTTAAGATTAGACATTTTCACCAAATAAATTCATATTATTATTTATTAGTTATGAAACAATTTTCAAAATATTTCGTCTTTTGTTGTGCTATTTATATTTTAAATGTGTTTTTTTTTTAACTTATGTAAAATAGAACTATTCGTTTTGGGTGAGACTACTTTAAAATTTAAAAAAGGTTAGGTTAGCTTATAAAATATCGAAAATACATATTATTCACATTATTGTTTTATAAGCGTTTAAAGTTCAATTATTTACGAAATTCAATAACATCCGAAAATAAGTTATTTATTTTATAGTTCAGAATTCATTCAAATAAATGTTGAATATTCATAGCTGATTAAAAACAAGGATAATTTAGGATACTTATAATGAAGTTATGAGTAGTTTTTATTAAAATTAAACGTCTCAAAAATATATACCTAATCATATTTTTTCATAGACATTTGAAGTTCAAATTTGGAAAAAATTATATATTTAAACAAAGGATAATGATTCAAGTTATTTTGTTGTGATTTGATAATATCGAAGACTTGAAATGGCGAGTAAATGCTATTTTTAACGCTTAACCTTTTATCATTTTTTTTTTTGTCACTAAAATTAAATGTTGAAGTAAATTAATCAATAGTCTCAGTTTTGAGAATACTCTCATAAATAATTATTACCATAATATATAAAAACAATACTTATACCTATATAGCTACTTAATATTCTCCAGCAAAATTTCTCTTTCTGTTTTCAACCTTAATTTATATTATTAAATCAAATCATTAAACTAATTTAACTAATTAAATGTATTTCAAATCATTGTACACTCTATGATAATATAACATTTATTTACTATTTGAAACATAATTGATAATTTAATAAAAATATCTTTTTAGTATCTATTGCATGTATGCAGACTAAAATTAAATTTTAAAAAATGGACTACTTACATTATTGTTTTAAAATTTTATAATATAATACCTATAATATAATCACATTGAATTGTCATATTTGACTTTACCAACATTGATTAATGGTTTTATTGTCAATTCATCATACATTTCCCATTTATTAACTAATTGTTCTTCTACATAAACCTCATGCTTTATATAAATATACAGAGTGTATCTAATGTCATTTTACGTGGGGTTTTTTTAACGATTATGGATCGATGACATAGAATTTCGTTAAAACGAAAAAAGACGTTTTTCTTTATTTTTAACAGACAATTTTCTTATGACAATTTCAAAATTTTTGAACACGCGGGTATACCAATAGCAAAATCAACTTTATTTTTTCAAACAGTAACTACTATATTTTTTAATGGATTCCGGTAAAGAGTTATTTTATGAACATTTTGTTAGTCAAATCATCAATTTTGGTTCACTAGTTTATTCTATGGTCCTCTAAAGTTTAGTAAAATATGCATTAATACTTTTAATTGAAATTATTGGTAGGTATAGGTTTAATTTACAAGAGCTAAATATTTTTTTTCTTATAACTTTGTATACACTGTCGTTTAAACGGTAATTTAATGGCACTCTTAATAAAAAAAAACATAATCAAAATTGTTGGCAAACATAGGTCATTATTTTTTTTATATATACTGTCATCAAAATCAGTATTATTATTTTAATTTGTTATTATAGGTAATCGTAATTAATTACTTCACAATTACTTTTCTTACAATATCATAAATTTGGATTCTTTATTAGGTAGCTAAAGTAATAATAGAAAATTGGTAAACAATATTCGATTGTTGATATTAATGTCTTAGGTATGACGTATCATGGGGGTTAAAAAAAATTGAAGGGTGCAAATGCAATACGTGGTATTGCCGAAATTTCGAAAATCGAATTAAACATTGATTCATATGGAAAAAAATGTGAGGAATTCGATTTTGCAGTCAGAATTAAATTATATCGATTACTTTTGTGAATAAAATCGATTTTAAAACTGATGTTCAATGCATAATGTGATATTGCCACATTTAATGTTAATGCAAAACGTGGTATTACATATTCAATCATGTCCAAGTCAAAACGTATTATTGCCAATGTTATTAGTATTGGAGCATACTTGATATCATTGCAAAACGTGGTATTGCCAATATTGCATTTTTCTTCAAAACGTGGTATTGCAGGAAATAATGCGTTTTGTATCAACAGAAATAGGAACAACTTTAAAACGTGATATTGCCATTACCTTTTCAAAACCTGCAATACCACGTTTTGGTCTGACACGAAATTTTTATAGCATTAAAAACAATGTTTACAATTTAGGTAGATTTATTTTGAAACTGTCAATCGTTTAGTTTTTATTTTTTACATATAAATAAACTTATTCTGAATGTTTATAGTCGTCAGAAAATGTGTTATAGTTTTCCTTGATTTGTGAACATTTTGGTTTTTGGCAATACCACCTTTTGCATTTCCACCCTTCAATTGTGTGATGAAAAAAGTGCAATGTTTTGTAGTGCTCTTCTCGTAGTGGGATAAACTTGAAATTTGAACCGTATAAGTTCCCTATATTGTTAGGTATCGCATGCAAAGTATGAATTTAGGAGTTGAAATTCATAACCCTTCATATTTTTTAGTTGACATTTACATTTTATTTCATACTTTTCCTATCATAAATTCCTATCATACTTTTCTTACAATAGCATAATTTTGGATTCTTTATTAGGTGGCTAAGGTAATACCTACCTAATGGTGTTTGATTCGTGTTATAATAATATTGGAAATCTGTAATTAACTCAGATTAAAAGTATGCCTAAGTAAGGTACAAACTTATATTGAGATTGACTATTTATCTAAATATCTTGCAGATAGTTTATTTTAAATCACGATTATTAAATAATTCTTAAAGAATTTCAACTGCTAAATTCATACTTTGTATGCGATACCTACCAATATAGAGAACTTATGATTCAAATTTCAAGTTATAAAAGTTAGTTAGGTATAAGAAAAAATTATTTAGCTCTTGTCAATTAAACCTATACCAATTATTTCAATTAAAAGTATTAATTCATATTTTACTAAACTTAAGTAAAAATAAAGTAACTAAAAATATAGTAGTTACCGTTTGAAAAAAAAAAGTTGATTTTGCTATTGTACACCCGCGTGTTTAAAAATTTTGAAATTGTCATAAGAAAATTGCCTGTTAAAAATAAAGAAACACGTCATTTTTCGTTTTAACGAAATTCTATGTAATCTATCTATAATCGTTAAAAAAATCCCGCGTACAATGACATAAGATACATCCTGTATATATTTTCCTGTGGCCATGCTTCCACAGAATTTATACAGAGACCTCTCAGAGTGGTTTCACAAAATACTGAGTGGTAAAGAGTATGTGTATTACAAAATTCCTCCTCCCGTTATAAAATGCATAAATGCTTATAACTTTTTTAGTCTTCTTTAAAAATGAACATTTTGTTTCACAAACCTTCATAAATGATTTACAAACATAAATTAAAGTTTTGATACACATTGTTTTAATTCTTGGAGAACTGGGTAAATGTAAGTAGGTACGTATTCATTTCTTTGCAATAATATTTTTTTTTGTCGCATGACTTTTAATTAAAAACTCCTGTGATAATGGATATTAAATAATAAATGTATACTGTTGTCAATTTCCTATTATCAAAAAAATAAGAAGAATATTATCCATAACGCATTTGTTCACAAATTTCAATCGAATTGATATTAAATGATACTTTAGTAAAAATGTCTTGAACTAATTACATTACTCTATACTCTAGATTCTAAAGTTTAGAATATTTAAGTTCAAAATGCCTTCTTGAAATCATCATAAATCGTAAACACAATTCTATTGGGTACTCGAAATTTGAATAGGCAGTTTAATTTATTTTAAACACAATTAATACACATTTTAAGGAATATAGGTACTGTTTAGATGTATACGTTTTCATTTTAATTGTTTGAATTTAAATTAGACACTTCTTAGGATATACATTAACTGCATATTTAAATTAATACATTTTTTATTGCACACGCCTGACAAAACCTGTATTTTATGTTAAACAAACTGTTTGTTGTATAGGTACATATAATACATATAATACATACCTAGTATTATAATATAACATATTATAAAACTCATACTTCAAGCTTAAAATTTAATTTTATGTAACACCAAATACAATCATTGAGTATGGGTTAGATAAAAGGTTCCTACGTTCTTGCTCAGCTACTTTTATTTTTTCTAAATTGGATTCGCAACAAAATATTACCCTTTAAAGTGAAAAAAAGGTCTTAACACATTGTTGCGAATGAAACCTGTACGCGTTTCATATATTATTTATCCCGCGGGAACTACATTTCATTTCCTTTCTACATTCTACTGAAATCTTACACTCACTGTTTTTGCAGCTCAGATGCCCAGTAATATTAAAATCATATGCAAATGTAGTTATTTATGGACACTTGTTTGATGATGGTGAACATCTATGCGTTCGGCATTAAATACGTGTTTTGTATACTTATACGCATAAACAGCTAGTGTGGCCGTATCATCGAGACTACATATTATACCTACGTAATATAATACTCATAATATTATATGGGTACATTTTGAATAATAATAATCACGTAACACGTTATTGAATAAAAAACAATAGTTTATGATGGATAGGTACCTTTAGACATTCCAAGTTCAAATTTCGTCTAAGTATGTTAAAATATGACATTTTGTTGTAATTCCAAAATATTATTCGTATGGACTTCAAACTTTTCAACATTAACTGTAATATATTACGCATGATAAAATTTTCAAAATATTTAAATTAATTTAAGACATTCATACTGTGAACCTATTCACATCGTTCTTCGGTACGCCGCGGCGCCGGTAATGAATAATAGCATGTTATGTTAATATATTATGTACTTAGTAACAAATAGTAATAATATGAAATAATATTATAATAATAAAATTACTATATAGGTAATATGTAAGATTTGTATTTAGCAAAAAACAGCTCAGCTCGCGGTATTTCTAAAAGAAAAATAAACAACTAATAGCAATACAAATATATAATACCCTTAGAAATATAAGCTGTCAGGCAGTCTCAGCCCATAATCGTTTTACATCGTATACAATGATTTATCATTGAATACAAACTAAACAAATCCATTACAGTGACTTACTCAATGGTATACTTGACACCTACAATACAGCATAGGAAGTTCCACGATTTTTCTAACAATTTTACAAATAATCTTGATTACATTTAAAAAAATGAACTTTTTTATTTAAAAAAAAAATATATAAACATGAACTTATCATTATGATTATAGTTTAATCAACTAAATATGTTAAACGCAAAAACTTCTATAATTATATTAGGCCGTATAATGACGTATAATTAATTACAGAGGAAGTTTTATTACTATGTAACAATTTAAAATTCAAAACAGATATAACTAAATAGAAGTAAAAAAGGGTATATATAAAAAAAAAAATAAGCGAAACAATAGTATAATATTACTATATACCTAACTATAATTATTTACCCATGCAACATAAAAATCTTATTGTAATTATATGTGAGAGAAATGGTGTACTTATTTTAATATTTATAAATAAATGATTTTACTTATCTTTACTCACCTTTTGCAAACAAATCATTATTTTATAAATCTATTTTAGTACATTCACCTAATATTTATTACACTTTGATTTTATAGTGTATAATATTTTAATTTGTCGTTTAAAATAGCATATCATGTTATTTCTACTTTTGTTTTAATTTAATTTTAATACGTTGATACTCATAACAGAATAGCAAACTATTGATTAATTTTAGTAAGTTATATTGTATTATTTTATGTTAATTTAGATTTGTGTATATTTTGTAAATACGAAAATTAAAATATACAAAATAAAATATAATTTAGTAATAAAAATGTTATCTACCTACCTACAAATTTGATATATCGTATAAATACAAACTATAAAGTGTCTTAATATAAATTATATTTTATATGGATTAGTATTTTAATAATGTTTAAAATGCCATTTGGATTTGAATAGTATATTTTTATTGCTATTAAAACACTATATTGGGATAAATTCCTAGAATCGTTTTATTTTAATACATTATAAAAGGTATTTTATATACAGATGAATAGTCATGAAACATTATTCTGTTGGAATACAGCAAAGACATCACCGCATAGTTGAACATATATATTTTTTATTTATCAGTGAAAACTTCCATTAAATTATATATAAATATAAAAAGAAAAATATTTTCTCCAATACACTTGAACGGTTCTTTGAAAATGTCAAAATACCCTAGGCACGTAGTATAATTTATAATAGGTATGTTACTTCCCTATAATATGTCATCCTGAGCATCACCATGTATGAATGGTAGTCTTGATACAACAGATAACTTAAATAGTTTCAAATGTCACTACAATACTTCCATTGTTTGCTTAAGACGATGTCCTGTGAAATTTTAAAGCTCTTTGTTTGTTCATTGTTATATTTTGTGATAACTTTTAAAAATAGAAGAATCTGGTTTCTAAATTGTTTACAACCATAAAATACATAAAATTACACATTTCACGACTTCTAAATTATAATACTCAAAATCCTAACAAATAGTAAGTACCTATACAACCTACGGTAGTCAGTATAGGTATACGGATCAATTCATAACATGGTGTAGATCAGTGGTCAAGACCCATTTTTGGGTCTCGTAAGCTTTAAAATTGGGTCGCGATACGTCTTCTTTTTAAAATAAAAAATAAATTTAATAGATGAAATACATAAAAATGCAGTTTATATAATCTATATTCTATAATACAATGGATATCAAATCACAGTATATTCAGTTTATTCAGTTATAATAGGTAGTACTATACAAGGCATTAAGCAATTTTAGCTTTGCTTTTGTTTTTCTACAAAGCTTACATGGGTCGCGAAAAATGTGGGCCTAAAAAGTGGGTCACGAGTCCATAAAGGTTGAAGACCACTGGTGCGTAGATCAGTAATTCAATTTTTAATGTGTAAAATATGATATTGCATTACAGTGATTGAGTGATTTATGATTAGTGAGTTTATCACTGGATTATCAGGGTTGTGCTGTGCATGATTATATTAATTGTAAACGTACCATAACTACATAAGCTATTGATAAACCATGCGATAATAATCAAATAATGCCTTGTTTTAATTTCATATTCTGACTTCAGATTTTATAACAACACGTACAATTATGAAACTCAGTTACAATAATATTATGTTATAGATTCTGCGAGAAGCGACGCGAATGCATTTTTGTAGTTTTACAATTAAATGTGTGGTTTTTTTGTGATGTCATCAAGAATCAGTTAAAATGATTGGATCAATTTGGTATTTATGGGAATCGAAAGTAAAAAAAGTGGGTACATACAAGACATGATATAAATGATTTGAAATAACTTGCCTTCTTTGATTTTAAAATTTTTCAATTTATTGTGTATGATTACATTCTTATTTTTGATTTTGATTAAAAATACTTAAAATCGTAATATAAAGTAATTCCTTATAGTATTTCTATATCATAATTAAAAAATATGGTATATATTATTACACTGTCAATTTTTTATTGTATTTGGTTTCAATTTCAATTTTGTAAAAATGTTACCAGAATTACGAATATATGCATATTATTTTGATGTTAAAAATGATTAAAATTTTAATTTTAACAAAAGGCTAAATATTTTAATACAGAGCTTGTAATATGTTTTTCCTACATACACTTGAGAGTATTACCGATAGATTTCGACAAAGTTTGATATATAAATGAAAGATAATTATTTTGATTATTTTCAAAAATATTATTCGTAGAGACTTGAAATGTTTCGTATTTTATTATTATTATTACTTTACACAATCAAATCTTTAAAATTGTAGATGCATTTTAAGGGCCCACCACACCAACATTTGTTTTCACTGTTTCTATTGCAGCAAGCAATACAGCAGCAGAGGTATATCGTACTTACACTATTGATTCAGTTTATAGTCAAATAGACCTATTATAATTTTTATAAAAACATTTTTTTTTTTTTTGTGAACCAGTCTCATAGTTTTAAAAAAATTTAATTTTTTTTCAAAATAGGCGAGTTTTAATTTAACATAATTTATCTTATTTATAACACTTAAATAATTCTTAGAAAATTAAAATATTAAAAAAAAACTTTCTTTCGCACACAGAATATTATATACTTCTTTATAGAAAATATAATACATCCCTTTGCCCTAAACTGAATCAGATATTTGTAATCTAGGAATATCTTTGTTGCAATATTACGCGCGGGACAGACAGAGAAAACAAATGTAGGCCACTTTATATATTAATAACTCAAATCAATTCACACTGGAAGTTTCTAAGAATATACTTTTGGAGAAAACGACCGGATAAAAAACATCCAGTGGTCAAAATAAAAACCGCATAATTTACCATTTTAACAGGGTTTTAAGTATTTTATGCATACGCGGCGCAATTTTGAAATGCTAACTACATAATTTAGTACCTATTATATACCTCCGTTTCAGACCGTATACACAGCCATGACCACTTAAAGCGTTTATTGCCGTGTCTGGACCAAAACACCGCAGGTTTCATAATTTCGGACGACTTCTGTCAGCCACACGTCCGCATAATAATGTTAGTTAAATAGATTAAGTTTTTATAACTATGACATAGCGTATGCCTATGCCTATGAATGATATCAGATAAAACATGATTTGTCTCTAAACGTAGATCAGGTACTGTTAAGGAATTACCAGATCGATAAATAATAATATAATAGATAAAACGCATGTCAAATAAAAAAAAAAAATTAGTGTACATAAGTTATAACTAACAACTCTATACTGTAATATTGAACAAAAAGATATATAATATAAATTATCAAATTATTTTAATTGTAAATGGTGTTTGCAAAGTAAATTGAGATAAACTATTTGTTTCATGTTTGTATAGTTAGTAATTTTATTTGACACAATATGTAAAACATCGGTTTTTCATCCGCAATATTATATTTTGAAAATGATAAAACTCAGAGTACAGTTGTTTTCATAAATCTTAAATTCAAAATCAGGCATCTATTTATTTGATATATAGGTAGGTATATAATATATATATTTATATATTTTGACAACCACTACAAGTTTAATGCGTTTTATATTAAAATGTTCGTTCTTTACCTATACCGTACTATGTTGTTCAATATATATTTTTAGTACCCATAAAAACGAACAAGTGTCTTTAGTTTATAGAACTCAACTTTGTTTTAGAGTTAAAAATAATATACACTCACAATCAAGTACCTATCAACATTTTTTTAGAAATAGCTTAAATAATAATAAATTAAAACTATAAACAAATTATATTATAATATACCTAATATCAAGTTTCAATATCTATTATAAGTAAGTAATCAATTTTTAACGTGTGCTTATATAGTTATATATATAAAAAAAATTTCATTTTAGTAATGAAATACAAAATAACTTTTACCTTTTTTATACAACATGTCTTATAACACATTTATTTTAAATATCAAATTATTTAGGAATCACACAGAAAATATTATTAAAATCCTCAAATTTCAATCATAAAAATAATATACATATAAATACGTCTAAATGTCTAATAGTATGCTTAACAACATTGTAAAATCGTTATTTCAATATATTTTTCTCTTAATTATTTAATTATTTTTGTGTTCTAAAAATTAGGATATTTAAATTAAACATAAACATTTAAAATTATTTTCCTTGATAAAAACGTCCAGACAAATGTCAAAAATCATCAAATTATAACTCACAACATATACCAAACTCATAAATATTGTAAGATAACAAGCAAAATTATTTAAGATTAAATGCACATCACATCTTTACAATTTAAAGCTTGCAAAAATCAAATTCAATTATGGACATCGATTGATAGCTTTATTATTAGTCTGGCGGTTAAAGTATTTCCTTCCTGGGGAAGAATATTTAAAAACAAAAAAAAGCAGCAAGACTTATCTGTTAACGATGTTATCTTCGTGCTTTTCTTGAATTTCGCCGACAGTAACGCTTTTTTTATGGAAACATCTAGAAAATTCATCACTTATTTGAAACCCATGCGTTTCTTTACGTTTTTAATGAATTGGTTAAACTATACAAAGACGTTATTAAAAGTAAAATAAAATAACAATCGATATTTTACTGGCTCTAAAAAATAAGATACAGCATAATAAATTAGGTTGTATTAGACACGTGCGTACGAAAATTGAAATGTTCAATGTGTAAGAGGAATTTGTAGCCAGCATTACTTAATATAATATACTATTGCCCGTATTGAGTATTGAAAAGAAAATTATAAAGCTATCAAGTACAATGTACTCGTATCATACCTATAATATAGGTGGTATATTATACGACAATTATTTCATCTCAGATTGTAGTCACTATATAATAAGTGAGACCTAGTATTTTTTTCCAGTTGATTTTTTTATAAATCAATTATTTAATATTAATTTAAATAATTTTCATCGCATACAATAAATTGGTATTTATACAATTTTAGTTGTTAATAATTATTAACCTTACATTTTTAACCTGTCTGAATATTTATTTTTTTATGAGCATTAGCTGTTTATAAGAAAAAAAAAATACTTAAAAACATTTTATATTATATTTTCTTGACAAATAGTGAGAATATCTGAGAAATAACTTGAATTTATTTCATTTTTCTTTTTTTTCTTTTGATACAATATGTAATTTTACATAATATTAATTTATTAAATTATAGTTTATACTAATACGCACAATTAGTGTGTACCTATTAATAATTTATATTATTATAAAAAAAATTACTTAAATAAAAATTATTTTTTTATTATCCTGTAAGGGAAAACATTGTTCATTTTCTAAGATTAATAAATAATAAACAAGATGCAATTTTTCTAATGCTGTACAAGTTATGTACAAACAGTGTATTATTAACTAATTAATGAGTTCTTAATAAATAAAATACCTATATCAGAAATTGTATAAATAATGAAATTTCAAACATAATATTTATTGTAATATTGTCTAATTATCTGTGAATTGGTTTATAATTATTTTTATCACATTTACTTTTACTGATAATAATAATAATAATAAATAATATACGCGAAGTTGATTTTATTTATTTATTTATTTATTTAGAAAGAAATCATAAAAATAACAAAACACATTTCCAGCGTTTGGTACCAAGTAAATTTTAACCTGGTTGGTAGGTCATATACACTATACTCATATCAATAATACAATCAAATATATAATAATCTCGTATCACGGTGTTTGTGGTCGCACTCTTCCGAAACGGCTCGACCGGTTTTAATGAAATTTTGTTTGTATTTTTGGTAGGTATATGAGAATAAGTCGTAAAGTATTTTTCACCCACCTACCCGGCTACCACCAACCGAAGGAGGTGCTTAAACGGGGATTTTGAGATTAACAGTGGAAGTTTTTGTTTTTAAATGGTTGCTGTTGGTTATAGCCTATAGAAGAAATAATTGGTAGGTAGCAATTAGTATTTATGATTTAGTTGCCGTTGATTGATCGGGTGCAAGCATGCATCAAATACAATTTTCGCACTTTGCTTACTTGATATGCTGTCGCGGATTGCTGTCGGATTGCCTGACAGCAGAAACTGAGTTGCACCGCAAAAGAGTTGAACAATCACAATTTTTTTAAAAGTTGTAATTTTTTACGAGCACCGAAATTTGCAGGATCAGCTAGCAAGTAAATAATACATCAATAAGTACAATTTGTTATTCATTTTCAATGTTTTCGGTTTTATCAATATTGTATTATTGTATCTGTATAGGCATTTTAAAACGATGATAAATCAATCAAAATTAAATAGCATTACATTTTAAGTTTGATATTGGGTTAGTAATTTTACGTCCTAAAATCTTTCAATGTGTCAATAAAATCAAAGTTTTAAAAATGTTTATAGTTGGAGGGAACATTTGCAAAAGAAAGTACTTCGTTGTTACTCCATTCACGACAAAGGTAGTTATAATTCAATAGTCCAGTGATGGTAGCCATAGCTCTTAGACTACGCTACTACCAGAAACGGACCTCTGGCACCGCTCTCGTTACCTAAGTCCCTCTGAGTAACGTTTAGTTCGTTAAGAAAAGGTACTCGAAACTCGGAAGTGCAATAAACTTTCAAATAAATCTGTATACAATTTTTGATAACTCCATTTTATTTTTGTTTTATTTTCAGTATTTTTTTATATATAAAACATTTTTAAAAATGAATAAATACAGAAAAAAACCTCAAGTAGCAGTTGAATGAATCACATATTCCCTGATATTTGACTTATATGCATATCATTATAA
>NC_042495.1:60900715-60901777 GCF_005508785.2 Acyrthosiphon pisum
TCGTCTCCCGCTCAGAATCATTTTTCTTTATACAGTGATATTATATCATTGAATTCAAATTTAATACTATCCATTATACAGTGACCCACTTGTTACCTACTGTACAGCAGAGCGACATACACTTACCCACCTTTTTAATTTTTAATTCGAAATAATCGTATTGTATTATGTATTAATTACGACCGACAATCATTAATAATAACAATGATTTATTTACACACATACGGGTTGCATATATGTTATTTGTAATATAACAAAAATAATCGAATAACAATTTGTATGGATTTTTTCTACGAATGTTTACAAAATACCTACAAATAATAATATTTATATAGTTATTTATAACTCTGTCTTACATTATCACACTCACACATTGACACATACGAGTAATTTTTATTTTTATTTATATTTAAATTCATGCCAAGTGTTTGTATTTGTTCTTAAATACTTTTTCTTAAAATTATTTGAAATGTATTTTAAATACTTTTTGAATGTATGTATTTGTGTTATGTATCTTTATTAAAATGCAATTTAAACGTATCTTTTACAAAACTGGCCCAAGTTATGACTATGAATAAAAAATCTACCTAAAAAGCAATAAGTAATATTTGAAAAAATGCATATTTAAGAACAGGTAAGAACCGGAATTAACCGGAACCCTTATTTTGTAATTTTAAGAACCGGAATCGGAACCGGAACCAATCATTTATTTATTTTAAGAACCGAACCGGAACCAGAACCGAAAAAATCTTCCAAGTTCCAAGGTTCCAGTCCCTGATACAGATAAGTATGTAAATAATTGAAATTAAGATATATATACATATGTATTTTTAAAGTGTTTAATGTATTTTGCTAATTAGTGATCGTTATCGCCTATCGACGTTATACAATCGATATACGTTGGCCAACAATTTAATTTTAAAGAAAACCTCAAAATAGAATTATAAAATATGAACGTACTTGTATATTATATTAGAGTTAAAAACTAAAGAAGTATGTATATGAAAAAAAAAAAACATTAATGATTAAGTAAGAACTTTTATTTTATTTGGAACTAAAAAA
>NC_042495.1:60903839-60904857 GCF_005508785.2 Acyrthosiphon pisum
TTTTAATTACAATAAAAATAAAATAATCGTTACGTAAGAAATCGAGTGAATATCAAATGTTGTAAAAATATGAATTTCAAACGCTCATAAAAATTTAATTTGAGTTTCTTATAGACTTTTTTTTTTTGATAAAGGTAGATTATCCTATAAAGAATCTTGTATTACATTTTAAAATCTTAGTTCTAAAAAGAAAAAATTTTACGAATTATTAACTCAAAATAATTTGCTAATTTTCGTGATTTTTACATATTTTGTCAATTTTTGAACTTTAAATGCTAATTAAAAAAAACTGTGACTAAGGATTTTTAATATTTTTCAAATGTCATTGTAACAATATATTAGGAGCCTTGTATTACATTTTCGAGTATTTTTACTCAACAAATAATGTTTTATTGACATTCATAGAAATAAAAACTAATTGAATTGGAAACTGAAATTGTCCGTAAACAGCTCAAAACAAATTAAAATATTTTGAAAATTTTGTCATGTATAGAAAATGGAAATATAAACAACCAGTGAAAATTTCATGTATCGACAGTCATTCGTTTTAAAGTTACACCAAAAACCAAAATCAATTTTCTCGAAAACAGATTTTGCGTAAAAATTCCCGTTTTTCCTTAATTTTTCTTTTGTTTTTCACTTTTGAGCCCCCAAAGTACCAACTAGATTCACTATCCTATCAGAAAAGGTACTGTTGAAGAAAATCCAAGCACTTTTACTGTCCTAAAAGGTGATGACAGACACAAAAAAATAAAAAAATAAAAAAAAACACACATCATTGTAAAATCAATACATTCATCGTTTCACTCAGAATCTAAAATACCATATACTACGTACAAAACAAAAATATTTCTACGAAAAATAATTATTTGATTACAACAAAATTCAATTTAAATAAAATATTCAATTATTTGAAATACAGGACTTTTTCTTAGAACCGATGAAAACCTAAAAGAACCGGAAAACGTATTATTCATTAAAATGGGGTTCCAGTTCTAATTCCGGTTCTAAGCATTGT
>NC_042495.1:60904957-60906032 GCF_005508785.2 Acyrthosiphon pisum
ATGGTCTGAGCAAGGGTCAATGAGATTAAATATTTGAGTGTGGAGATTTCTTGGAATCTTAGTGACGAAAATATCCAGGATGTCTGGCATTTTTCGACGGGAGTTAGGCCAATATGTGTAGTTTAGAGGGGCAATGACAGTAGAGTTGATAGTTGGTAGGGATTGGAGGAGAGAATTTCCTCTGGGGTTTGAGGCGCGACAGCCCCACTGTTGGTGCTTTGCATTTAGATCACCACCTATGATGTAGTTGTTGTTGAATGTGGAGAAAATTTCAGTAAATCTGGCCGGGGAGATTTTGTGTTTTGGTGGACAATAAACAGCTGCGAAAGTGATAGGGATATTATTAAGTAACAGAGATATTGCGCAGGATTGGATATCGTCGGATATGAAGTTTGGGAGTGGTATGTATTTAAGTGAAGATTTTATATATATTGCTGCTCCTGCATGTGCAGTGTTGTCTGGGTGGTTTGCACGGTAGGAATCGTAACCAGGGAGATTGACATATGAGTTGGAGGTGAAGTGGGTTTCAGATATAAGGACAATGTCAATTCTTTTTTCTTGAAGGGTGAGGAGAAGTTCATTAGTGTGATTCTTTAGTCCGTTAGCATTCCATAAAAGGGTGAGGAGAGAGTGACTCAGAATCTAAAATGATTTATTACGAATTGTATGATGACTATAAAAGTGTAACTATGAGCAAACAATAATATACAAGACTTCGTAAGCCAATTCTTTCTTTACTTATCAACATAAATATTAAAAAAATCTAATTATTAGCTTTTATAACCTCCTATAAAACTCTTACAAAAGCATTTTTAGATTTTGAGTGGAACGATGAATGTATTGATTTTACAATGATGTGTGTTTTTTTTTTTTTTTAAATTTTTTTTTTTGTGTCTGTCATCACATTTTACGACAGTAAAAGAGCTTGGGATTTTCTTCAACAGTACCATTTCTGATAGGAAAGTGAATCTATAATAGGTATGTCTAATGATTACCAAATCCGTGTTTAATTATCGCAGATATGATTGAATAAAATTTTACATTTGTAACCATTTTAGGCCTTTAAGGACCATTC
>NC_042495.1:60906082-60906711 GCF_005508785.2 Acyrthosiphon pisum
AAAATAAATAGACATTTTTCACGAGCCACAATTTAAATATGCCTTATTATGTTTTTAGTAAAATGTATAATCATACCAGACTTAATTTATTTGAGTTCATACCTGTTTGGTATTATTATTTAATATTTCAATAAGGTACAATAATCTACAAACAAACTTAATATAATAACAGTTATAATTTTTCTAAATAATTTCTATTTCTATTTTATTCACGGGCCACATAAAATTATTGTGCACTCTAGACTCTAGAGTATAAGACAGTCTGACCATGCTAAGGTATACAAGAGAGCACAGGATACAAGACTTTATCATGTCGTATACGCCGATCACAGACGTACACAAATAAACGAACAAATGAATTATAATAAGTACACTTTATTAAAACGTTGACGTCCAGTGGCGATCGAATCACACGATCACCACCCATAAATCCTCTTTTTGTCTTTACATATTACTTAATATATATAAATTTTACTATCGAAGCACTATTTGTAATATCGATATTAAGTTTAACCTAGTTACATTTTATTTGTTGACTATGCTTAAAATCATACAAATTGTTATTTTATTACATAATTATTATCTTAAGGAGATTGGTGGCGGGGAATTTCCTGTCTGTGTACAACGCA
>NC_042495.1:60906761-60917780 GCF_005508785.2 Acyrthosiphon pisum
CCCAAAATCCTAAAATTATTGTATTATTAAAGAGTAATTAAAAAAATTTCATATTCCATTTTTTGGAGAAGTGTAAATTAAAAAATCAAAAATGTAGACTGACCGATCTCAAGTAGACTTGACGACAAATTCAAATCTGTTTTCAGAATTTTTATCGCTTCACTATATCAATCGGTACGTTGGACAAAAAACACGTCTAAATTCTTATGTTGCGCGTGTGTTATAATAATACAGGAAATCACCGCCACCAATCCCCTTAACCTAATTTTTTGGAATGCATGTTTCTACGTTGTTCCCTAGCTTATTAAATATTGTATGATTTGTTTTGGAATTTTACCTGTTACATAGTATGATTGTTCACTTAACCTAGTTAATAGTTTTAACTCTAATATTTGTAAATATTATGCATGATACAACAGTCAAATGAATACAATAAAATTATGTTGCTTTATCGTAACATGAACACGGATTTATTTACAAACGATGTATAATATTATCTTAAAAGTTAAAAAGTTTAATCACAAAATTAATGTAATATTTTAATAATAATATAGATATTTTGTATTTCATATTGTATAATATTATGACGATTCATATACCTCAAGTGTAAAAGTTAAAAGGTCACAAACTCACAACTGTTTATTATAAAACTGAATAAATTTACTGTAAAATAAGTTTGTACAAGAAATAATTATTATAGGAATATTGTTTTTACTGAAAGATAAACATACATTTGAACTCATAAATAAAAGTAAAAAGAGGTACTTCAAAATAGTTATTTGAAAACTATACCTTTGAATGTTCTTTTATAAATAATGAAAGTAAAATGATGTCACACTGACGAAATAGGTACCTAAAGAGCAGAATTAATTTTGAAAACATAAGAACGGATGATTAACTACCATATTTTATACCTATTTATAATGACGTGCTATTATTATGGATATTAAATTAACGTAAACAACAATGTAATAATAATAACTGTAACAATGCGAGATAGACGCGAGCTGCAATCTCTTTATTTGCATAAGGACCAAAAGAATAACGACATGGTACATATACAATATACTGACTTAATTGAATTATACGTTAAAGTCAGAATATAATATTACGTTTGAGCTTTGTTTCTTGCGATAACGATATAGACTGTCTAGGTTTTACGACGAGGCACAGGTGTGAAAAATTTAGTGACGCGTACTCGTTATAATTGGCTCGAACGGGTAAAATCTAATTATACAAACTTCACATTGTGCGCATTTCGCACAAGTACCTAGGTACCTATCGACTATACCAACCGTGACCTAAGTCATGACATAATAATATATGCCATTGACTATTGCTTGAGTGTTTTGTTTTTCAAAAGGTGTCGGAACGGACGATCACGATAATAATATTATTATTATTGATGATTTGTGTGGTTATGGTATGGTTATGGTATGGTTAACACACTTTTGTTTTCATTTCCCCGAGATTTATTATAGTACGATATTATATTTTATATTATTATGAAAAATAAATCGTGTTCGCTGGACACTGCCAACGGCAGTAGAAGAATAAAAAAGAACAAACAATTCTTATATTACTTATATTTTTGATTGGATATAGGAATAATAATATATTATAATATGTAATATTGTTACATCGTTGGCCGTTCAGTATATTTTACTTTTACATAAAAGGTACTGAACCGAAAACTGTTTTATTTTTATTCAACTTTTATAGTGTCCACATTCATATCCGAAGATTACTGGTTAGGCGCATTTAAAATCCTTTGAGAGTTTTCTTTATATCATCAATATCAAAAATGCGTGGAAATGTTGGGCAATTATAGTATAGACATACGAAAGTAGTTATTATAATATAATCTCATACGAAAATTAAATAAGTGGATTTGAACATCGGTAACCTATGTATCCAGAACTGAATAATTGAATGAGGAAAAGCAATGCAGAGATCTTCTGCAGTTATGTCTACCTATATACCTACCTTCATTTGATTATTAATACAATTATTATAAAATATTTTTTATAACATTTTAGCACAAATAAATTTTGATAAATATACCAATGTATAATATGCAAAAAATTAAATAAATAGATTTATATAAAAATATAATTATAATAAACCTTGAGAAAATGCGAAAATGATCGCAAAAAATTAAATAAAATAATTATTAAAAATAAATAATACATTTTATTTGGAAATTAAGTATAATTATTCTATTACTATTTGCTTCTTCAAATGTTATGAAATGGGCTTCGTTAATTGTTTTTTTCTTTTATGATGACCCCCCCCCCCCACCCCAAACAAAGTAATAAATACAGAATGTTGCAGTCCGGCAATAGACGTTTGAGTGGGTGTGTGCGTGGGTGAGAGTCTTTTAACTATTAACCCTAACTAACTCGTTTTGTTTTCAATGTTATAAATTAAATTAATTTTATAGCTCATATACATGCCATCATATTTTATGAACAATAATATCATAAAATATGAACAATTAGGCTGTCGTCTATCTTTCTATATATTTTCTTCTAATCAAGTTGCATATAATAATTCTGTACGCACTGAAATTGAGTTAATTAAAACATATTATATAGCGATAATAATAAATAACAGTGGACGGTTATTAAAGAGTTTAAAATAACTCTGAGAATTTGTGAATCGTACGAGATGATTTAGAATTTTTTTTCAATGAATGATGATCGACGGTGTTGTAATACTAGTAAAACTATATAGGTAGATACTCTCACGATTTCAACAATTATAAATCCAGTATATTTTAATAATCTATTATGTTGAAATACATAACATGTATTATGATTATGTATATCATGTATATATATATATATATATATATATATATATTTTATTAAAAATGTCTACGAATTTGCATGAATAATGAACAGCGGGTAGGTACATCAGCGTTTGTATGACGCAGCACCAACCGTTAACCGTTTTCACAACAATACCATCTGAAATTACCGTTATTAATCATTCCGTTTCACTAAATATTTATATGAATACAATTTATTACTAAGTTTTCAATCGAATGTCCATTAAATCTTAAGGTAAGATAAATGTACGCTGTATAATACACACAAATGAACCACTCATCGCCGGTGTATCTAAAAAATCCAATTGCATTATCAATATTAATTATTAAGAACGTGTAACTGATATTATTATAATAATATGTTCTGAATTTTAGTTATTTTAGAATAATATGAATCCCTAAGATGATTTATGATTGGTCTTAATGGTGTACAGTCACAGTACATTTTAAAAAACTTAATCTGAGTGAAATAGTCACAATTTTTCCAAATTAAACATTTTCCGTTTATTCCAAAATCGAATCATTTTAATCTCGACAAAGTCATATTTTAGTAGGATGTGATGAAAATATCTATCCTAAGTATATAAATAAAATACCTACGATGATATGGATATCTTAGATTTTGAGTGACGTTAACACATTATTTTGAATTTATTGATTTTACAATGATGTATATGTTTTGTTTATCTGTCTATAATCAGTATAATCACCTTTTGGAATTTCAAACCTGAACTTTGAGGGGGTTTCTGGTAGAAAATTGGTTCTGGATGATACTTTAAGTCAAAAGTGAAAATTCAGTGTTTTTAATAATAATCAAAGAGAATAAAAAAAAATCAGAAAACGAAAATATTTACACAATACCGAATTTTGACTAAATTGATTATTTTATTGTGAAAATGAAAAACCGCAGATCCGTATAATATAGATACTCAACATTTTTACGAAATATTTATAATACCATTTTCTAGAAATGCTATTATTTTTAGATTTCTTTTTTATGTCGGTAACACATTTTATGCTCGGTCAAAAACTTGAAAACTTAATATAAAATTCCTGATATTTTTACTTAGGTACCTATAGCTTTTTATAAATATTAAAAATACACAGTCTGATTTTTTTTATAGTATCTTATGTACGTTTTAATATTTTAAATCTCTGTATTATATAGTAGGTACTTAAATTAATTATATAATTACTGGATGTTAGACATATTGAATGCATGATAAAGTTTTTTTGAAAGAGGGGTTGAAATTGTCTATTTTGGGTTAAGCCGTCTTCGACCCCCCCCCTCCAGCTACGCGAATGATTTGGTTCTGATTAATATTTCAAGCGATTTTAAGTAGCGGGTTGATACATCTTATTATAATATCTAATATTAATGGATGATGTATGCATATAGCTGACATATTTACCAGGGTAATCTAATCATTGAAATGTGAATATTGGTTAGACAACGGACATTCCGTATTATACATTTATATTCAACGTTCATAACATTGTTGCCAATAAGTCCGCACTTTGTCCTTGCATATTAAATGGTCATACTATTGAATAATGATTGAATACCTATAATGAATACCTATAGCAACAAAGGTTCACCTTTTCGTAAACGACTTAATCTTCAAATAATTAGTTACAGTCAAAGATCCAATAGTTTAAATTTTATAACTTTGAATTGGCACACAAAGATATTATAAACAATTAAAATATTAAATCACAGACAAAATTAATTAATAATTAAGAATATAGCATTATAATAAAGCCACCACAACGTATTATTTTTTATAACAAAAAAAAAGAGAAAATAACAATTATTATGATTTTAATATAAAACCAAAGAATTATTAGTTACCAATTATTTTTTCCTTTTTTTCTTCTACATTTATATTTATTTATTATTTTTTTGTATTGATCGGCAACATGGCCATTAATATATTATTTACATTAAAGATATTACATCAAGTTTATATTAAATTGTACCTACATATTAGATTTTTTTTTCTAAATAAAAGTAGGTTTGCCTTACTGATTTTCTCGGAGATGTTGCATTGGTTGTGATAAGGTTCCCATTAATATTTAAATAACAATTTAAGTTATAAACGGATAATATTAGAAATAAACTCTATTTGTAATGCGTAATAAATAGGTAGTTATAGAAAATACGCACAAATATAAATAATAAATTAAATACTTAAGATTTGATTGTAATGTTTTTTTATTGAATACCATTATTTATGAAGAAATGGTTTTAATTATTATTCATTTATACTAACATTATAATATTATGATTAATTTATTAATAATCAAATGTACCTATATTGATAATACAAATCTGAACAAGAATTATTATGTTAGTCAATTTTAATTGGATATACCTACTAACATTCCATGATATTGGTTTATCTTGACAGAGTTCATTTTGTTGAGTATTGGAATATTGTAACATTATTTGAAATCCTGGTAGGTTCAATTTTCTATTAGCACTTAATAATAATGAGATTTATTTAAATTGTTTTATTACTCGAGCAATAATATTTTTGTAGTTTTGGTAGCTAAAGATCTGCGTGCTGTTACTTATCAACCATTTTTTCAATGTTTAAACAGCATACGACGTCATCCATGGCTGCACGTTACCCGATATAAGCAATAAGCATAATGCAATTTATTTATATTAGTAAAAGTTGTGTACCTACTTATATAATATACAATATATTATACATACTCACACATACATGGTTTTATATATTACTATATTAAAAATATAATTATAAATGCAATAGTAAACCATGATGGTTTTTTATGGGTCCGCAGCAAAATACTACATTTAATAATATTAATTCATAATAAAAAAAAACGTGTACGAGTATGCGTCATCTGGAATTGAATGTAAAAAAAAACATATTTAGGCCAATTTCGCTTGAAGGGATCTGCAGACGCGAGAATTGTCATTCTAAAGAAACTTTGCTGGAGATATTGTCCAATTCCGAAGAAGGAAAACGCGTTATTTCCTCCGTAAAGATAACATAAAATATTATTCGTCTCACATATGAAATGCTGGGGATGATTTATGCAGTCAAGATAAAGCTATAGTACCACAACTAAAACGTTAAACGTGGGACCAATAAGATCGTTTAAACAATATACGCATTCGAGAAGACCACATACAGTCGGTTAGGGTCAGGTTAGGTGAGTGTATACTGTATATGTATATATATATTTATTGTACAGCGTATGGGATGCGTGGAATCATTATGGAGGATTATATGTAGTTTTTATAGAGTTGCATTCTAGAACTGAATTGAAATAGACAATTAAACAGTTAGGAAAAAGTCACGTACATATTTACCGAACAGCGTTATTTATTTAACAGTCGCAAATAAAAGTTACTAAATGTTTGATAAAATGTATAATAGACCTCTCATACTATCATTAAAATTGAGACTGTAAAACTAAATCAGTAAATAAAATAATATTGACAATTTAAAAAAAGAAAAGAAAGGTGGGTAAGTGGATTTCGCTCTGTTGTACAGTAGGTTACAAGTGGGTCATTTGTAATGGATGGTATTCAATTTGAATTCAATGATATAATTTTAATCATTGTATTCGAAAAACGATTCTGAGTGGAGATGGTTTGTCAGTGTGGATAATTTATAATATATTTACATTGTAATTACATATTATTAAAAAATTAGCCGCTAAATTGAAATAAAATATTTATAAAATTTCAACAAAATAACTAAAATCGTTATTCTTGGTTATTTAATAGGTAATTTCATCTAAATTTGAACATAAAATAACAATAAAAAAAAATGTTTGAGGTTTTTTAGTTATAGAATAACCTACTTACGTGGAACTTTGTTTTAAATTTCCAATCCTTATAGCTATATAATATGAACATTTTAACTACAAAATCAATTTTAAATTTTAAATTTGATAAATCTTGTAAAACTCAAACTTTAAATGCTTATAAAAAAAATTGTTCATATGTTTTTTAAATATTTTTCAACTACTATTGTAACAATATATAAGGAGCCTATTTTATTAATTTTCACGTCTTTTGACCCAACTAATTTTCACGCATTTTTACCAAACAAATAAAATTTTATTGATATTTATAGAAAAAAAACTAAAAAAAAATTTAATTTAAAATGTTCGTAAACAGCTTAAAAAGAGTCAAAATATATTCAACATTTTATAGTGTATAGAAAATATTTATGGTGTTTTTGAATAACAACAAAACAAGAAAAGCGCTACTTAAGAAATCAAGTGAATATCCAATGTTGTAAAAATTTCAATTTCAAACGTTCATAAAAATTTAATTTGACTTTCTTAGACATTTTTTTTTGATAAAGGTAGACAGACTTATAAGGAATTTTGTATTACATTTTAAAATGTTAGATTTTCCAACTCAAAATAATTCGAATTTTAAATGTTTATAAAAATGTGCGACTACGTATTTTTAATATTTTTGAACTGTAATTGTAATAATATATTAGGGGCATTATAATACATTTTCAAACTTTTTGATCAACGAATAAAATTGTATTGATATTTATAGAAAAAAACTAAAATTATTGTAAACTATTGTAAACTGAATATAGTCGTAAACAGCTCGATACAAGTCAAAATATTTTGAAAATGTTATCGTGTATATAAAATACTAATATAAACATACAGTGAAAATGTCATGTATCTATAGTTATTTGTTTTAGAACCAAAAACCAAAATTGATTTTGTCAAAAACTGATTTTGCGTAAAAATTCTGGTATTTTCTTTATTGTTTTTCTATACGCTTTTGAAAACTATTAAGAATTTACATTTTTATCTCCCGAACGCGCTAACTATATAGTTACTTTACCATCGTAGAAGATACTTTTGGAGATAATCGAAGTATTTCTACTGCCCCAAACAGTGATGACATACACAAAAAAATAACACACATCATTGTAAAACCAATACGCATTCATCGCTCCCGCTCAGAATCTAATATGTTACAAATATTGTTTCTTTTATGTCCATGATCATCCGACGTTCACTGTAGTTGTACTGATATAATGTGTATTTCACTTGTAAAAATAAAAAATATTATCATCGAAAAATGTAAAATAATTATCATGTAACATGCCGTAACTCTCAATGGCCACGCAGCGAACATTTATAAAATAAAATAAAATCTATTATTATATGTTCACTTACCGCATTAACTCCGAGTAACGTAAAAATATAATTAACAAAGGTTTCATTATGTTTAGGAACGGTTTCGTGTGGAAGCCGATGTGGCTGTTAACAGAGCCAACATGTTGACAAGGCTTTGGAAGTACGCCGGTCCCGAAGTCATGGACTCGGAATATCTGCTGCATGCCGGCGTGATTTCCATGGTGGAGTTCGACGATGACATATTCGCGGCGGGAAATTGTTACGATCAACACCAGTACAAGCACTACCAGCTGTTCTGCCCATACGCGTACCGGCTGCCCAAGGGCGAGGGCATACTGGCCAAGGACTTGGCCGTCGAGTACAAGTACTTGACCAACACAAGTGAATGGTTTTTCATCGCCCGGAAGACTGCTGAATCGGTCATAAAACGCAACAATCAGTATAAACACGGTAAGTGCGCTACGCACGTTTTAAATTGTTCATATTTTATATTGTTCATAAATCAAACATTTATTATTAAAGAGCTTTATAATAATATGAGAATATATACGCGGATCGTAGCCTTGGTAAATTGTATAGAACCAGTGGAGTATTTAAGGGGAGGAGCCAACTTAAATAGGTGGATCTTCCTCCCAACTGTTTAAGATGTTGGGCTTTGGTTCTTTATGCATATTTTACAATTGTATCTGTAATAATACAGTGGTCAAGACGTTAGCATAACAATTTAATAAGTTTGAAAGCATAGGTAACCACTATATTGTACAATATATATAGGTTGTATTTAAGTATGAGTGTACATCGTAATTGATTGGGTCATTGTAGTCTGTAATGGATATTGGATGTGTTAAATTTAAATTCAATAATATACTTATCACTGTATATAAAATATGATAACTAACAGTGGTATGGTCCAACTTTTTGGTAATCATGGTAAGCAAACAATTTATTTAATAATAATGTTCGAATTTAAAAAAACTTTCGTATTTTAGATACAGAGCGTAGCGATGAATGTATTGTATATTTGCATTTACAATATTCTGTTTTTTTTCTGTCACCAACATTTGGGGTAGGTAGGTAGTAAAAGTGCTCCGACTTTCGAAATTAGCATATTTTTGATAAAAAAGTAAATCTAGTTTATGCATTTGGGAGATCAAAATTAAAAATTCCCATTCGTTTTTAAAAGTTTCGGTAAAACAAAAAAAAAAAAAAAATGAATAAAAAAGGTAATTTTTACGCAAAACCAATTTTTGAAAAAATTTATTTTTTATTTTTTGTGCAACTCAAAAACTAATAACGGCAGCCACTTGAAATTTTTAAATCTTTATATTACCATTATCCATGGTAAAATTCACTCAGTAAAAAAGCTGGAATATTTAATACGAGGATCCTAATAAGATTCTTAAAAAGCAGTTCAAAAATATGAAAGATAATATTATATTAGACATGGTTATTAGATTCTGAGTGGAACCATGAATGTATTGATTTTACAATGATGTGTGTTTTTTTTGTGTCTGTGTACACGATAAGTAGTCGAAATAATGCTTCGATTTTCAACTTCAGTATCTTGTTCGATGGGAAAGTGAATATTGTTGGTTCATTGGGGAGGTCAACATTTTAAAATTTCCTATAGTTTTCAAAAGCGACGGTGAAAACAACATACAAATTATTAAGGAAAAACAGGAATTATTACGCAAAATAGGTTTTCCACAAAATTTTGGTTTTTGGTGTAACTCTAAAACAAATAAACGTATATACATGAAATTTTCACTGGTCATTTATATTTGAATTTTCTATACAAATAAAATTTTCAAAAAATTTTGATTTGTTTTGAATTGTTTACGGACATTTTCAGTTTTCAATTTTTTTAGTTTTTAGATTCTGAGTGGAACGATGAATGTATTGATTTTACAATGATGTGTGTTTTTTTATTTTTTTTTTTATTTTTGTGTCTGTCATCACGTTTTAGGACAGTAAAAGTGCTTGGAATTTCTTCAACGGTACCTTTTCTGATAGGAAAGTGAATCTAGTTGGTACTTTGGGGGGTCAAAAGTAAAATTTTTCCAATAGTTTTCAAAAGCGCCGTGAAAAGCAAAAGAAAAATTAAGGAAAAACGGGAATTTTTACGCAAAATCTGTTTTCGAGAAAATCGATTTTGGTTTTTGGTGTAACTTTAAAAAAAATGACCGTAGATATATGAAATTTTGACTGAATGTTTATCTTAGCATTTTCTATACACCATAACATTTTCAAAATATTTTGATTTATTTTGAGCTCTTTAAGGACATTTTCATTTTCCATGAAAATGTCAATTTTAGATTCTGAGTGGAACGATGAATGTATTGATTTTACAATGATGTGTGTTCTTTTTTTTATTTTTTTATTTTTTTTTGTGTCTGTGTACACGATAAGTAGTCGAAATAATGCTACGATTTTCAACTTCAGTATCTTGTTCGATCAGAAAATGAATATCGTTGGTGCATTGGGGAGGTCAAAACTTAAAATTCCCAATAATTTTCAAAAGCGTCAAAAAAAACTAAAGAAAAATTAAGGAAAAACGGGAATTTTTACGCAAAATTGATTTTTCACAAAATTTAATTTGGTTTTTGGTGTAACTCTAAAGTAAATGACCATAGATACATGAAATTTTCACCGGTTGTTTATATTTCCATTTTTTATACATGATAAAATGTTCAAAATATTTCAATTTCTTTTGAGCTGTTTACGGACACTTTCAGTTTCCAATTTAATTAGTTTTTTTTTCTATGAATGTCAATAAAACATTATTTGTTGAGTAAAAATACTTGAAAATTTAATACAAAGCTCCTACTATATTGTTAAAATGACATTTGAAAAATATTAAAAATCCTTAGTCACAGTTTTTTTTAATTAGCATTTAAAGTTCAAAAATTGACAAAATATGTAAAAATCACGAAAATTAGCAAATTATTTTGAGTTAAGAATTCGTAAAAATTTTTCTTTTTAAATCTAAGATAAGAAAATGTAATACAAGATTCCTTATAAGATTATCT
>NC_042495.1:60917843-60921372 GCF_005508785.2 Acyrthosiphon pisum
AAAAAAATACCATTTACACCAGTTTAATTTTTTTAGTCGTTTTATGTACAAATTTGGACGAAATTACATATTAAAAACCTAGGATAACTATTTTAGTAATTTTGTTGTGATTGTATAATATTATTCTTGAGTATACTTGAAACTTCTAAAGTATACTATTATATATCTATGATTTTACCACGGTTTTTTGTTGATGTATAACGCGTTATAACTTATAAGTACCTAATAGATATTATGATATGATTAATTTGGAATTTATTATAGGTACCTATTATAGGTCAATTTTTTTTTAATACCATAGATAAGTATATATTATATGTCTAATACATAGACTGATATACCGTCTCCGCTCAGAATCGTTTTTCTTATACAGTGATATTATATCATTGAATTCAAATTTAATACTGTCCATTATACAGTGACCCACTTCTAACCTACTGTACAGCAGAGCGACATCCACTTACCCACGTTTTTTTTCTTTGAATATCAATAAAATATTATTTGTTGGATAAAAAAGCTTGAAAATTTAATACAAGGCTTCTAATATATTGTTATAATGATATTTGAAAAATTTTAAAAATCCTTAATCACAGTTTTTAAAATGTTAAAATCTTGACAAAATACGGAAAAATCACGAAAATTAGCAAATTATTTTGAGTTGAGAATTCATAAAAATTTTTCTTTTTAAATCTAAGATTTTGAAATTTAAAACAAGGTTATTCATAAGTTTATCTACTTTTATCAAAAAAAAAAATGTCTACAAGCAAATCAAATTAAATTTTTATAAGCGTTTGAAGATATTTTTACAATATTGAATATTCACTCGATTTCTCATGTAGCGGCTTTGTTATTTTCTTGTTATTCAAAAACGAATAACTGTAGATACATGAAAACTTTTCTGAATGTTTATATTGTAATTTTCTATACACCATACAATTTTGAAAATATTTTGACTTTTTTTGCGCTATTTACTAACATTATCAGTTTTAATTTTTTTTAGTTTTTTTTCTATAAATATCAATACAATTTTATTTGTTGGGTAAAAAAGCGTGAAATGCAAGACTCCTGATATATTGTTACAAAGAAATTGAAAAATATTAAAAATACATAGGCATAATTTTTTTTTATAAGCATTTAAAATTCAAATTTTAACGAAATTTATCAAATTTAAAATTTAATAATTATTCTTTAGTTAAACATTTATAATATGTTCAACTATTAAAGCTAAGGATTGCAAATTTAAAACAATAGGTTCTACGTAAATAAGTTATATATAAATTACTTTATTCGAAATAATGACATCAAATATACTTACTAATATCAAGGGTTGACTGACCGTTTTCGCTCAGAATAGATTTTCTTATACAAATGATATTATATCATTGAATTAAAATGTAACACCATCCATTACAGTGATCCACTTGTAACCTACTGTACAACAAAACGACATCTACTTAGCCAAATTTTTTTTTATATGCATTTAAATTTCAAATTTTGACAAAATTCATCAAAATCCTGAAAATTATTTATTGATTAACGTGGTCATGGCGTTTTCCGTATATAAGTCTATAAAAAAATGTAATTCTGATCAAACTATAGACATTCTAGATCAATATATTTTAAAATCAAGTCACTGAATCTCCATAATTTAATCTCCGTTTACTCCACAACACTATATACTAACATCCACCTGGCCACCATATGATGAAAGCCGATTGAGTTGTGTGTGTTGCAGTCGCGAATTTCACTCATATAATATAACATTAGATACTTAAGCATTTCAGCAGCGATAATTAAAAAAAAAACAAGAATTCAATGCAATTTAGAAATTCTAATTTATGGTTTGGAGCCTCTATTTTTAATCAAATATTTTACAAGATAATAATTTATTATTGATTATTATTATTGTAGCTATTTTTTTAATTATAAGAAAGCTATTTTTTTTCTGGCAAGTCATTCAAAATAAAATTTGAATTAAAAATGTCTTTATTTTATTTTATTCCTATTATAAATTTATGGCAATACATTATTTCTGGGCTATATTAGGACCAGCGTCAGTTGGTTGTTTATCATCATTCGATTCACCGAATAATCAGTGTTTGTCAAGTTCCTTATAAAAAGGAATTCGTTCCGTTCCTCGTTCTTTTTAAAAAAAAAAAAGAATTCGTTCCTTTGTCGTTCCATTGGAAAATGAACGAGTTCCTTTTTTTAGTTCCAAATAAAATAAAAATTCTTATTTAACCATTTATGTTTTTTTTTCGTTTTATGCATACTTCTTTAATTTTTATTTATAATATATAACTACACGTAGGTACATATTTTATATGTTTATGTAATATATTATTATATATTTTGAGATTTTCTTCAAAATTAAATTTTTGGCTAATTAGCAATATATATTATACACATTAAAAAATATATCTTAATTTAAATATTTACATACTTATCTGTGTAAATTATTGGAACTAGAAATTTTGTCATTTTTCCTTAAAAAAAAGAACTAGTTCATTTTCTCGTTCTTTTTTTATAAAAAGGAATTCGTTCATCGCGCCATTCTTTAAAAAGGAATTCGTTCCAGGAATCCGTTCCTTTTGGAACTCGTTCCTTCCAAACACTGCGAATAATAAGTCGTTATGAGACTTGATTATTAATCAAAATTCTGGACATAACACACACTTTATATACCTACTTAAATACTATAAATACTTAAATAACTGAATACGTAAAATCGATTTTACTCATTCCAATTTAATTTACCTATTATAGTATGCCCATGTTTAACCGGCGTTGGAGCGTTACAATGTACAGAAAAATAGTGCTACCCCTACTGGGTCAGTAAAGTCCTATTTTCCTAGAGTTATAGAAGACCCACTTTTTATTACACATTGATAGATGTGTGATGGGCATAGCCGTTTTCGACCAAAAACGTACCCTTCCCTTTTCGGCCGATTCACTTTTCGACCAAATTTAAAAAATACGTCGATTCCCTTTTCGACCAAAATCGTACCCTTCCCTTTTCAGCCGATTCACTTTTCGACCAAATTTAAAAAATACGTCGATTCCCTTTTCGACCAAAATCGTACCCTTCCCTTTTCGGCTGATTCACTTTTCGACCAAAACAAAAAGTAAAAACATGTAAAAACATACCAAATGATGATAACATACCAAAATATTTAAATATATTTCAATTTACTACACACATAGTCTTTTACTGCTTTTAGTGATTTAAAATAATTATAAAAATTACCTCACTAATTCACTTACAGAGTAAGTGATATATAAAAGTGGTAATGGGGGATTTTGTGTGTATAACATAATAATATACAATTTTTGTCATTAATTATTAAGTATATAATAATACCTAATATAATATAGTTTTAAAAATTATACAATACAAAAAGTTTAATATAGCCATATGTACATATTTTATGTTATAGGTACATATTGACATTATTAAAACAACAATTAATGAAACTTATACTTTTAAATAATTTTTAAAATTATAATTTCCATAATTTTACCAAAATTA
>NC_042495.1:60921422-60933679 GCF_005508785.2 Acyrthosiphon pisum
ATTATAAATATTTATTTATATATTTTACACATTTTATACAACTTATACTTTTAATAATTTTCTGTAAGTATAACCTAAACTCTAAAGTATATAATAGTAATTATTATCAATAACATTTGCTATTATATAAAAACAACTATATACCTATTAGTTTATTTCTTAATATTATATTATACACATTACTATTAGACTTAATAATTATTGACAAAAATTGTATATTATTATGTTATTCTTTTTATAAAATATTACACACAGTGTGACATATTAACACAAAACTAATGTTAATAATATATAGGTATTTTTATGATTAAAATTTTTTTTATATTTTATTTTACAACATTTTATGCAACTTATACTTAAAATAATTTTTAAAATTATAATTGCTATAATTTTACAGAAATTATATACGAATTATTTTATTTATTTTACATATCATATTACAAAACTTTTTGTTTTGGTCGAAAAGTGAATTGGCCGAAAAGGGAAGGGTACGATTTTGGTCGAAAAGGGAATCGACCTTTTTTAAATTTGGTCGAAAAGTGAATTGGCCGAAAAGGGAAGGGTACGTTTTTGGTCGAAAACGGTCTCGCCCTGTGTGATGAATTGTGAATACCTTTAATGTTTATAATATATAATACTATTGAATCCGTGAGTTCAAAATAAACCTATTCTGGAATGAAAATAAAAGGTAGGTACCTAACTATGTAGTATGTATTATATTCGGTACACAGAATGAGTTAATGGTATTTGAAAATGTAAGGAGTTTATGGACAATTATAATACTTAAAAACTAATGCACTCAAATATAATATGCATTATTTAAACAAAGAAACAAATTACTTCTATGAATATACCCACCCACATTTAAAATATTAAACAAGTATAAAGTGCGGGACACATTAGTAGGTAATAAAATTAAGTAATTTAGTTGTTTGATAATAAATTTTCAATACATTGGAAAGGTTAAATTTTATTATTTTAAATTATTATATAAAATATATATTTTAAAAAGCAGGTAAGTGGATGTCGCTCTGCTGTACAGAAGATTACAAGTGGGTCATTGTATAATGGTTGTATTAGATTTGAATTCAATGATATAATATCATCGTATAAGAAAAACGGTTCTGAGCGGAGACGATTAATTGTCAGTCTGGATATTTTATATTTTGTTATTATTTATTTTATTATGTAAGTTGAATTAATATTAAAATATGATAATTTTTTATTCGTTTTTATGGTGATAAACAAAGCGTTACAAATTAAAATCCCATTTTTAGCGTTTTTTTGTAATTTTCCGGTGGTTTTTCCCGTGGCATTAAATAACTATTAAGAAAATCGAAAAATGACCTCTTTAAAGTACCATCTTGATCCAATTTGCTAAAAGATAAGGTACTATATGTTGAAATCGAAACACTCCTTCTGGAAGAAATTTTGTATACAGGATATAAAAAGAAAAATAAAAAAAAAAAACACCATTGTAAAAACAATAGCTCCCTCGCTCCGCTCAGAATCTAAAATTATAATTTAGTTTGAAGTTTATGTGTAATTTTAATGTTGCCAATATTTTTGTAAGAAATTGAGCACTCATATTGATATAATATCAATATCGTATCTTTGTAATATAGAAATAATATAGTTATAGGTATAAGTTACAACTGTCTTATAGTTGGTAGATAATACTGGTTTTTAGATTTCCACATTAGATACCTAATTTAATTATTATGAAAAAATTGAAGATGAAATAAATTCTAAAATTCGTATCAAAAGAATAACAATTCCTTAAATAGTTAGATGAAAAATTGTGTATTATAAAAACATCGGTAATCGTTTTGTCAGTAATAATATTATAATACAAACAGCTAACTAACAATAACCCTAAAATTTTATTAAATTTAGATGCCTACCTAGTATGTATATTAAAGTTATAAACTTATAACTAAAAAGCTGCTCGCTTAAAGTTCGTTTTTACGTAGGTACCTAGGTATATGAAATTCAACAAAAAAAAAATATTTCATAAATCGTTATATTTTTTTTTAAGAAAATGATTGTTTACCTTTAAAATAATCCAAGTTATTTGGAAACAGAGCATAATTAATACAATTAGAGCAAAATAAAAATAGTATTTTAAAAAATATTTTGCTTTTGTGTTTTTTTTTTTTTACTTAAGACATACCATATTATGCCCTATGGATTATAAAACAAATTTAATTAATAGTATTTTCTTTAGTAGGTACTTATACAGTATGCTAAATTAAACATAATATACATATTAAATAAAAATAAAGCATTGTAGGTACCTACTAGGTAAGTACAATGCAAAAGTAATAAATAAATAGATTCATGGACACTTTACTTTGAACATTGAAGCTTAAATGAAAGATGTATAATATATTATAGGTATATATTTTTTTTCAAACATTCAGAATTTCGGATCACTGAATTGTAAATACGTATTATTTATTACTGCACGGTGTATCTATTTTTGGAATAAAAAAAAATGAGAAAGTTTCAGCATGGTTTTAATGCGCGCAATCCAGTGAAACAAATATTTGTATTCTTTTATTTGACTCTTAATTTTGGTTATAAACCATGAAATTAAATCGTAGGAATCTGCGATGGCCCAGTGTAATCGGAACTAACCGGAATTCAGAATATAAATCAGCAGCTTCCCGGAACAACAATAATTTTGAATAATAACCATTAAACCACACAATACCTACACCCTAATAAATAGTAGGTATTGATAACCGGTCGGGTTTTAAATAGACAGGTAAATGTTCAGCAGGTGCGATAATATTATATACTTCTTGTTATCCTGATAATCATATAATATGTACGACTATAATGCTGTGTGCTATATTAAAATACGACCGAACATAATATCCCAAAACTGTTTTGCTATAAAAACACTGTATTATATGTGTTGATATAAATCCAATGCATTATTTAGTAAACATGATCGAAACAACTGAGATAATGGTGTATTAAACATTTAAACATATATTACGCGAGTGCAATCGATTTCGTTATTTAGACCATTTTAATCCACAAAGGGAGGTTTTTTTTTCATTAGAATACATTTACAATATAATGCACCGAAATTTTTTATTCACGATAACGATTACCTACGCCTATGCCTATTTAATATTTAAAACAGAATAAAACTCATACAATCAAGGCAACTTTTGACATAAAAAATAAAAAACTGTACTAATTTATCGAAATAAATTTCTTTTTTCACGTTAAAATATTACTGTTCACCAATTTATCAAATATCAACAATAGTATAAAATAATATCAGTTATTGTGTGAATCAGAGTTATTATCATAGTTAGTGCGTAAATAAACGAAATTTATTTTTTTTATCCAAATGGTAAAATCCTATGAAAAATAAAGTTAGAACTATTTAGACAATATAACTATAATTATAATATAATTCATTATTAATCTGTTAATTTGAACTAGAAACATAATTTAAATTATTTATATTTTATAAAAATGTAATTTGTTCACCTTCATTGTTTTATTTGTATTATAATAATATACTTGTATTAGTACATTAATTAATAATTTGTTATAAATAATAAAATATTGAGAATTTTATCGTAAAACCAATACATGAAAAAAATTTCTCGAAATTTAAACACATAATAATATGTTTTAAATCAAATTATAATCAACTTTAATCAGTTTAAATTTGAATAAAAAAGTTGAAAGAAACAACGTTAATGTATTATTAGGTAATATCCTAAATACATATTACCTACTATTTTACTATAGTTAAATACAAATATGAAAAGTACGAAATATTAAAAAACAATTTTATATTTAAACTGTGAAAAATAGTGGAAACATACCTACACAGTTTGGACATGAAGACAGGAAATAAAATATAACAAATATTATAATTTAATATTTATTTACAAAATTATATGAAACCTACACATCAGTGATAGTTAATTGAACATATTAAATTGGCAACATTTACAAACATCTTATAATATAATACAATTAGATAGTTAACCATTATGATCAGCAAGTTTCTTTGAACCATTTGTCATTATTTGCATGACTACATTATACAGTAGGTAGACAGAAGTATTTTAACAATGTCATCACTCATCAGTATAATTATTTTGCTGTAAAATAATCGGTATAGAATAATGTTATATTTAATTATTACATTGTTTAATGTTTATGCAAGTAATTTAACAGTTACGGGTAACTTATAAAAGCATGCTTTGCCACTGTATATTATATTTATGTATACACTTATATTATATTTGTATGCATGTCTTTTTCTCATGACTTTATACTTTATAATAGGTGATTGGTGATTTTTAAAATTAAACAATTTGAATATAAGATACCTACTATATAAATATAATAAATAGGTAAATCGTTATAAAATAATAATAAAATATATCTAACATTAACATTTTATAATTTATTTTTTAACGTATAGTATATTTTTTGGGTTGTATTGGTATATTTCAAATTATTACATTAAATTATAATCCATATATTATATTTGGCACTATACTGCACTTTCGATATAGTTACTTCAGGGGAAAGGGTGCTGCCATAATTTATTGGAGTAAACAACAATTATAAACAATTTATGTTAACGAAAACAACAGTGATGGTGCAATATACAGTAGGTAGTCGATTTTTAATAAATGGTGTACAGCAGGAGCCAATTTTGCGGAGAGGCCTGAGTCCTAGGGGACTCGGTCACCTAACCTGGCATGCCCTCCGCTCTCATTGATCATGCTGTGCCTGTTGTTTCCTTGAAGTCAGACTGTACTCCAGTGATCGTATTCGTTGTCGATATTACCGATCCTGCTACTCACCATCAGCAGTTTTTGACTTCATCGGCTAAGTTTTCCCCGACCCCTTCTTTGTTCCTTATCACTTGTCAACATCACTCGTGAATGAGGAAATCACGGACTAGCTCTCTGGAAAGGTCAACAGTTGACCTACAGTTACTGTAGATCAAGACCCTGTTGCTTGGTTGTAAACCGTTCACTTAAACAATGGAATATGCTGACAAAGTTGTAAAAGAATAAAAATAATTTTAAATGTTTTAAAATTCCAAGTACGATTATTAATAGGATTTGTAAATAAAAAGAAAAACCATTGGCTAGGTATTTTTTACCTTTTTAAATGTCTACAAACTAATTACAAATAATGCATATAATATATAGGACCAATTTATGTATATGGTACGCAGTACTGCAGTATAATATTATTAAAACAAAAATATCCACATATTTAATATCGTTTAGAATAGCATGGTAGTTATTTGAACATGTTTTTGATTTGATATTATAATATATCGTATTTTCTTTTAATATAGAAATTCTGTTTTTGAGTATTCATTACTCAGGCACGATAGCTTACTTTGTTGGACTGCATCATCTTCCACATACCTGTTGACGAAAATAACGTTAAACGTATATAGGTAGCAAGAATGTGAATTAAAAATTTAATCTAAATTCATACCTAGTATACATGTTTTTATTTCAGAATCTCGGTTAGGTAAGTACTTATTACGGTCTAATGACTTTTGATTGATAGTGTTCATATAACGCTGTTTCTTTTGGTTTTTCAATTTATGAATTGTATTTTTGATATTTTAGACGTATTTAATCTTACCTACCAACTCAATGGTATTTTAAAAATACTATTTTTTTTAACCATCGTAGTACTTAATTATATTCATAATTTTCTTATGTAAACAATATTTAGAATATTATGTTATTTTTAAACCTTAAATCATAATACACACGAATAAATACAATTATTAAAATGAAAGGTATAATATTTTTTAATAATAAATAATAATAGGAATATAAACAGGGCATAAAAAAAAAAATTAATACCGTTCACCGTTAAATTAATATTAAACAATATTTTGTTTCGGCGTAATTTTTAAATATCATAAGACCATGTTACTAAATTGGTGGTTAATTATCTACTTAAATATAATTCAGTAAAAATAAAAAAATGGAAACTGTAAAGTTTTAATTAATTAAAAAAACATTTTGATTTTAATTTATGGAGTGAATTGTGATTAATTAAAATAACTCATTGTGAGTAATTATGACTTATTAGCAAAATAAAAGGCAATCGATCTTTTAAACCTTTCTGAAAATATCAAATTATAGAGGAAATGTACAAATTATTGTTCAATAACTGTTAGAAATGTAAGAATTTAGTGTTTGTTTTTAAAAGGAAAAAAAAATAGTTGCTATTATTAATTACATTCTTACTCCTGAAATATTTATTTTAATAATCATTTTTTATTGTTTCATATACTAACCTGTTTTCCCATTGGCTACTTTATAAAATCGAATGCCTCTAGAATTCACCATTCTGTGAACAACATAATAAAGTAAATTGTGCAAGGTAAATGTTTATCTTACTACTTTCTTTGCACATCGTTGGACAACACACGAATAACGGAATCAAATAGTCCTGTGTGATTTTCACATAATGTTCAATCTGGTGTAACTAATATTGATACTACACGCGGTATTTATAAGAATGAGTAGGTACGGTTTTAATCATGACTTATGATACACAAACATAAGTGTACATAACAATATAAATATATAACAAATGGCTGTTAAAAATCGGTTTATAAACAATTTATTTTCATTAGGTAGGTACGTATTTTTATGTTACTTGATAAAAAGTATATCTACCAGAAATACGCAACTAAAACTTAAACGTTATGAAATCAAAACTGTAAATCATATTGTGTTATTTTTATAATTCAACTGAGCAAATTGATAGTTGAGAGTAAATTTTATAATATGGCTGTATCCTGTATGCGTGTAGGACAGATAATTGGAAATTCTTATATAGAGTCCAAACATTATAAATTATAATATAGTATGCGACTACTCACTAAGATATAATTTTAATTGTTCCATAAGTTTTAAGGTTTTTGATGTTATTTTCGACATTTTTCAGACATTTCAATTATGTCTTATGTGTATATGTTACTGACAGTATGTTGAATATGTCATTAAAAAAAATACATAGGCTCTCTTTAGAATAAAAAAAAATAGTAAAAGTATTAGGTACATTTATATTATAATGACTAGATAATCTATAGAATTCTCCGAACTTCAAGTAAGATTGTACAAAGTGTATAAATTGATATTAAAATATAAAAAACAACCGTGGTAAGATAAAAAATACATAAACAATAAGACCAGACAACTGTTCATGGCTAGGTAATAGGTATTATTTATTACTGTTCAGGATGTAGGGAAGGGCTTTTAAAGTATTTCTACTCGAGCCTCAAGAACTCAATTTAAAATATTCCAAACAAATTTAGCAACGATTGACTAAGTTCTAATGGAAAATACATATTTTGCTTTACAGACAATAGCAACTCAATAATATAAGGGAATTGGACAAAGTTTTGTAAAATTCGCACTCAAATCGAAATTTTAAACCAAAAAAATGTTTAGGCATAAAAATATATAACTTTACCTAACCTAATAAAATATCATATTTCATTTGACGACAAAAATATCATTCCAATATTCTTAAAATTCGAGATGTAATTTAAATTTTCGATACAATTTATACCTCTTAATAACTAATACATTTCAAAAAAATGTATGTGTTTTTTCAAATTCAAATTTATTTTTTAAGTAGATTATTTGGCGTGTTATCATTAGACTAATTTTTATTTTAAAAAAAAATATTTTGCTTTGGTTTTTATTCAATATTTCTTATTGAGTTTTGAACTTATATTTTCAATTCCAATAAATAGAACAATGAAAAAATAACAAGTAATCCGGATATATTATTTTAACATGCAGGGATTCAAAATTACATTCCCATTTATGAATCATACGAATAATACGTCATATTCGAACCATTTTTAGTCTATAATCAATATTATTTTGTTGTGTTTTAAAATTAAATAAAACAAACAAAACAATGCAAATAACGCTATAAAATTAACTATTTATGTTCTTTTGAATGTTTTGAATATAATTGAAAAATTGAATAGTTAAATAAATTGTACTAAACATGATATTACACGTTCATTAAAATAAATTTAATAGATATCAATATGTTCCGTTTATATATTTTTTAAAAAATATAAAACATTAAGTTATACCTATAATTATTTTTCAACTAACACAATTTGTACAATATACCTGCCTAGTACCTACCTAGTAATAACTTAGACGAATATTTAAATTTGGTAAATTTATTATATTTTTTCAGCAAATACATTTTTTATATTGGTAACTTGCAACATAAATAAGTAAAGCAAACACTTGTATTAAGTTTTTTTTTATAATAGTCTACTCTTATGTAACCTAAATAATATATTATATTATATATTAAAATGGAAAAAGTATATATCAATATTGTATAAATCGTTGTAACCAAATATTTTACTTAGAAATCCTTTAGAACATTAAAAAAAAAAAAACTATGAAATTTAACCAATCGTGTTCTATCAACGTATTATAGAAGACATAGGTAATAACGATAATTATAAGATACTAGCTGATCCCGTGCACTTCGTTGCCCGTAAAATGTACCAACTTTATATGACTCAAACTTTGTTCAATTCGTTATTTAATATTTGGTGTATGGTGTTCAAAATGTATCTTATATGTTGCCCGGAATAAAAATTCTGATTCATAGCGGTATATTATCAGGTAGGCAATCTACCTGCGGTACATCGTGGACCCGTGCTTACGTGCTTACGTCTTACGTAAGTGTATGATTTAACGATAAAGTATCAAAGTTATACCAAGTTTGTCGTTTTTGCTTAATTCCACTTACCGTGGACTAATATAATCAGTTAATACAAAATCCTAACCTAACCTAAGCCTAACCGTAGGTACTAACATCCGATGATTAAAAAAAACCAAATTTAACACTTTTTAATTTAGCCCATCTTCTACCCACAAACATTAATTTATATATATATCACTACAAAAACCCTTCGTAAACTATGTGTAAAAATGGCTTAGTAAAAAAAAAAATATAAGATCTTTAAGCACTATAAAGTTATGATACATATCATGAATAAATGCTAATATATTGAATTTAAATAAACTTATTTTGTTTCAATGATTTATTTACTTGAGGAAGAATTATTTCTAAAAAGAAACAATGTGTGGATTTACAATGATGTGTGTTTTTTTTTTAATTTTTTAATTTTTTTTTTTAATTTTTTTTTTAATTTTTGTGTCTGTCATCACCTTTTAGGACTTTTATAAAGTTTTATCTATTGGGCCAAAAAGTGTAAAAAATTAATACAAGGCTCCTGATATATTGTTACAATAGCAGTTGAAAAATATTAAAAATACATAGGCACAATTATTTTTTATAAGCATTTGAAGTTGAAATTTTGACAAAATTTATCAAATTTAAAATTGAATAATTATTTTGTAGTTAAAAATTTATAAAATGTTCAACTTTTATATCTAAGGATTGAAAATTTAAAACAAGATTCCGCGTAAATATTTAATTCTGTTACCATAAATTCTAAGAAATACATAAGCACAGCTTATTTTTATAGTCATTTTAAGTTCAAATTTGGACGAAATTACATATTAAAAAACCTGGAATAACTATTTTAGTTCTTTTGTTGTGATTATATAATATTATTTGTGGGTACTTGAAACTTTTAAAGTATACTATTATATATCTATGATAGTACCACGGTTTGTTGTTGATGTATAACGCGTTACCTAATTGATATTGTGATATGATTAATTTGGAATTTATTATTAATACCTATTATAGGTCAATTTTTTTTTAATACTATAGATAAGTATACCTATAATAGGTATGTTTAATACCTAGACTGACAAACCGTCTCCATTCAGAATCGTTTTTCTTATCCAGTGATATTATATCATTGAATTCAAATTTAATACTATCCATTATGCAGTGACCCACTTGTACAGCAGAGCAACATACACTTACCCACCTTTTTTATTATTTAGTTTATTTTTTTCTGGACAGATGACGCCACTATTGTATTTTTGAAATCCAGATTTCCTACTTTTCCGGTGGATTTTCTTAAATTTTTTTATAAGAACCTTCTCCGTAATATACTATTTCATTTAAAAAAAAAAATCAAGAAGATCTGATAAGTAGCTCCAGAGCTTAGCCTGTAGGGAGATTTTCACTTCACATTTATATAGTTAGAACTTAAGATGTTATAATAATTATGTGGGCTCATAAAATATAGTAACTTCCTCCCTTTAGCCTATCGGCATGTATTCCAGGAACTATTCAAAAGGTTGAATTATAATTTACAATATTTATTACCTGCGTTTGACATAATTTTAATCAGTTTTTATATTTTTATTTAATGTATTCCTTTTGTGTAATATGAATTTAAATTGTTCACATAATATTATTTAGTTATAAAATATGTATAATAATATTGTTCACATAGACTTAATACTTTAAAATAATTAATAATTGATATGCATATTCATATGTTAATTTAAAGATATATTTATTTATAATAGTACTTATTACCTATATAATAATATATTATGCCATTTATCAAATTAAATAATATGTTATTGTGAAGTACGTATGTAGGTAATAATATTCAAATAATAAATTGCACACAGATTGCAGAATCACTAAACATTAAACATTTAAAAATTTCAATGTATAATATAAATATTATATAAGGAAAAGTATAAAATTTATTATTATTTTATTAACATATTTACATTTATTTTAAATTAAATGTCAATAATTACAATAAATCATAAGTTTATTTAAAATTTATAAATTATAATGTATTTTTACAAATTTTAATTAGACTTGAAATAATCACAAAAAATATATTGACATATTGTATAGATTATATTATTTATTGAAACAGACTCAAATTAATAACTTATAAAAATTGTTACTCAGTAATAATATCAATAGTGTTGTCCTTTAACTAGGATAGTGTTTGAAAATGTGTTCCAATTTGCAAAAACAATCTATCTAATTTAATAACTTTTATTTCGATAGTTATTATATCAGCTATCTACCTACTTATTATATTATCATCTTGATAGCATCAAGCAAAATAATTTCAGCCAAGAAACACGACAATTTAATCTATTCAAAGAATATAATGACATTTTCGTGATAATTATTCAAAAATTACATTTTGGGGGAAATCAAAAACATCACATACAGCCATACAGGGGAAAAAATAAAAACGAGGTACAAAGTTTACTTCATTAGAATTAGAATGATGACGAAACGAATTTATATACAAGAATTATTATCTTTTCATAACAATCTTTGCCAAAAGAGGATTTGTTACAAAATTAGAGTATTATTCATAATTTATTTGCCTATTGTAACTTTAATCATCAATTGTACGGTGGAAAAAAATGAAACAAAACAACATTATAGAATCATTAAATTGTTTATTGAAATAATTATTCTTTCAACCAGATATAATAAACACTTGAATTAAAAATTAATTTTGTCGCAATTGTCTTCGTAAAATTAAAAAAATTAAATAAATACCAGGTGTTTACCATCTTTAAGGTTTAGCAACATCTGGCACAGTTTAACTATAGCGAGAACTATAAGTAGTTGCCTAATTAAATCTTTCTACATTGGATTGTTAGTCTTCAAAACGATATTCATTATAAACTTAGTTTACGTTGGCGTTTAATTTCCGTTATAGTGCCTATAATATAACGCACGTAATTATTTCCCTATACCTACATCCGTAAAATGTGAAACATTTTATTTTTGTTTTTGTAATTGATTTCCATTTCAACGTAAACTGCTCTGCGCGTAACGTGAAGTGTTAGTGATCCGGTGTGATAACGTGCAGGGCAAAGTGTAGGTAGTAGGCAAATAGAAAATACCATCGGATCGTCCTCCCCAATTTACCACACATGAATACGTCACATATGTTATAAGGTTGCACGTGACATGCATTCAAATGATACCAAGCGTTGGCGAGTACTTACACCTGGTTACTTTACATAATAATATTATTATGATTTGAACACGTTCTAATAGTCCAATACCCATCAAGGTAGGTATATAGTGTATATAGTGTTTTACCCGCGGACGGCATATGGTTAAAATAAACGGATTTGGCAAGTTTATGGAATGAGTAAACTTTATCCGAAATTAAACATTATACCATATAATAATATTGGCTTACCGCGAAAGTATCGCACGTATATGTGCCTACTGCTACACACTGCATATTTAAC
>NC_042495.1:60933729-60996310 GCF_005508785.2 Acyrthosiphon pisum
AATATACAATGTTTTTAGAGCCTTGGTGAGAGGGGGGGGTGGATTGTGAAATTATTCGCACTCACATACAATATAATATAAAATTATGTAGGTACATACATCGCATAGTATGATATTTAGAACAATATTAATACAAATGTGTGGTTCGGCGCGGCGCAGTGGCCGAAATCGATGAATAAAATAAAATATGTGATTACGCGATGTGTTGAGAGTAAGAAACGGCCGCTGCTCCTAGTTCCCGGATGGGTGACCACCCGGGTGAATAGTGGCAAACACCGCTTGCTAACCAATAGTACCCCATACCAACCGTTCTACTCCACCAACCGTTACAGCCGTAACCCCTACGATAGCTATGGTCATAGTTGCTTGGCTCTAGACCAATAAAAAACAAAAAATTAATAATTGTCTAGATATCATATATATATATATATAGGTATTAATTTAGTATGTTACTTACGTACGGGACCGATAATTAATTTAAAAACAATCAAATTAAAAATCATAAACAAATTGTATTTCATTGGTAGAGTACCTATCTTATACCTGTTAATAGATCGGGACCCGTACATTTCCCGTTGGTACATAATATATTATATAATCGTCTTGGTAGGTCACCTACTAAACTCGATTTTCACTCGGTAGGTCACAGACTAAACGAATACCTTAATATATAAATGATGATTCACCAACCATGCTCATCTCTAAGTCAGCCTTTAATTTATGCAATATTATGAATTTATTCAAATTCTGTTTTTTGGAATTTTCAAGTGCACCTACATGGCTGCATAATAAAATAAAATAAGGTCGTATATTTACAAACGAGTTTACCTGTTTACACGTTTTTTAAGCAAATTAACGACTCCTCAAGTTCACCACTGTGCCGCAACCTACCTAATTATTTTTATTCAAATGATAATAGATAATAACCATTGTTACTGTACGTTTTTAAGTAAATAATGTACCTATTAGTGGATTTTATTTGACATGTTATACGGTTGTAAATTATCAATTACACAAAATAATAGGTACCTACCTACAGTTATTAATCTTGTAGTTTCAACAATTATTGTCGCATCGGACGAAATCCGATATTCTACAATTCCATCAAAAAGAAAATTGAGAAATCAGCAATCATGCGATATAGACGAATGTGAGGACGGACTTTCATTCAAAATATTGTAATCAAGGCACAATGTCGTTATTTTCGGATTATCGTTGTAAACCACGACTTTTCGTAAACAAACAAAATTACTACAAATGAGATGGAAAACCGATGACCAAATAATATTATATCGCTGAAAATTATTATACCTGAAATTCATCTATATTTTGTAATAATTTGGTTAATGCATCGTTCATTAAAAAAAATCCACTGCTTAAAGATGTTCATTAAAACCGAGAGGTTCTGATTTGCAAAAAAACAAAATTAATAAGTTTTTGTTGCCACTAGACAAATTCATTGGTGTGAAAAATGTAAAATACCTATAAATATATACAATAGATGATTAAAAAATTAAAACTACTAAAATTCATAATTATTTGAATAAATTCATAAAATTGGTGAATATATGGGACGATGCTTGTCAAATAACTGTACATACACACACACATACACACACACACACACACATGTATCATTGTACCTATATATATATATATATATGTTATTTAAAAGTATATTGTAGTATTGTAGCGACTACAGCCAACGAGAGAGTATACAAGTACTTAAATATATATATATTATCGTCATCGTCTGTGGTGTATCATTATTATCCTATATAATATGTATATATATATATATACGTAGGTACATAAATATAACGCGGCTGTGCTCGTAAAACTAAAACAATACGTTCAACATCATTATTATTTACAACTTCGGTGGCCGTGCGGAAACGACACGGTTTATTAATATATGGTAGGTATGTAATATAATATATATTATAATAAACACCAGAGTACCTATATACCTGCTTTTAGATGTCGAGGAAAAAACAAATCTTTTCCCATTCGAACGTAATAATATTGTTCTACCTGCTGATATCGTGTTTTTATCCACATCATATTATGATATTTTACAATACGCATTTAATAGTCCCGTCATTGTTTTTGACGATAACGCATCACAGATGTAACAATACGGAAGCAGCATATTAATACAATATTCCGATTAAACGATCGGTCGCGGCTTACTACGTACGTGCAGGTACATATTATAATAATATCACAACAAAAAACCCTTCGTAAACTACGTGTAAAAATGGCTAAGTAAAAAAAATATAACATCGTTAAGCACTATAAAGATATGATATCATGAATAAATGCTAAGTATAGATATTACCTGCTGCACCACAAATCTTCAACGACCCCAGTTACAACTCAAATCAAAAACCGACATCTTATGCCAAAGCCACAAAATTACACTTCCCATTTCGTCCACTCCATGACATCCCTCATCCCAAGTTAGAGGGTACCCACACTGGTGGGCCTCCCTCCTCAAGCCATTCATGTTATTATTGTTTCTTATCGCACATATGCTTATTATGTCCACGATGATATAGATTGTATATTTTTTTTTAAAAAAAAAAAAAAAAAATAATTTATAAAAAAAAAAAAAAAGAACTTAAGATGTTATAATAATTATGTGGGCTCATAAAATATAGTAACTTCCTCCCTTTTAGCCTATCGGCATGTATTCAAGGAACTATTCAAAAGGTTGAATTATAATTTACAATATTTATTACCTGCGTTTGACATAATTTTAATCAGTTTTATATTTTTATTTAATGTATTTCTTTTGTGTAATATGAATTTAAATTGTTCACATAATATTATTTAGTTATAAAATAATATATATAATAATATTGTTCACATAGACTTAATACTTTAAAATAATTAATAATTGATATGCATATTCATATGTTAATTTAAAGATATATTTATTTATAATAGTACTTATTACCTATATAATAATATATTATGCCATTTATCAAATTAAATAATATGTTATTGTGTATGTAGGTAATAATATTCGAATAATAAATTGCACACAGATTGCAGAATCACTAAACATTAAACATTTAAAAATTTCAATGTATAATATTATAAATATTATATAAGGAAAAATATAAAATTTATTATTATTTTATTAACATATTTACATTTATTTTAAATTAAATGTCAATAATTACAATAAATCATAAGTTTATTTAAAATTTATAAATTATAATGTATTTTTACAAATTTTAATTAGACTTGAAATAATCACAAAAAATATATTGACATATTGTATAGATTATATTATTTATTGAAACAGACTCAAATTAATAACTTATAAAAATTGTTACTCAGTAATAATATCAATAGTGTTGTCCTTTAACTAGGATAGTGTTTGAAAATGTGTTCCAATTTGCAAAAACAATCTATCTAATTTAATAACTTTTATTTCGATAGTTATTATATCAGCTATCTACCTACTTATTATATTATCATCTTGATAGCATCAAGCAAAATAATTTCAGCCAAGAAACACGACAATTTAATCTATTCAAAGAATATAATGACATTTTCGTGATAATTATTCAAAAATTACATTTTGGGGGAAATCAAAAACATCACATACAGCCATACAGGGGAAAAAATAAAAACGAGGTACAAAGTTTACTTCATTAGAATTAGAATGATGACGAAACGAATTTATATACAAGAATTATTATCTTTTCATAACAATCTTTGCCAAAAGAGGATTTGTTACAAAATTAGAGTATTATTCATAATTTATTTGCCTATTGTAACTGTAATCATCAATTGTACGGTGGAAAAAAATGAAACAAAACAACATTATAGAATCATTAAATTGTTTATTGAAATAATTATTCTTTCAACCAGATATAAATAAACACTTGAATTAAAAATTAATTTTGTCGCAATTGTCTTCGTAAAATTAAAAAAATTAAATAAATACCAGGTGTTTACCATCTTTAAGGTTTAGCAACATCTGGCACAGTTTAACTATAGCGAGAACTATAAGTAGTTGCCTAATTAAATCTTTCTACATTGGATTGTTAGTCTTCAAAACGATATTCATCATAAACTTAGTTTACGTTGGCGTTTAATTTCCGTTATAGTGCCTATAATATAACGCACGTAATTATTTCCCTATACCTACATCCGTAAAATGTGAAACATTTTATTTTTGTTTTTGTAATTGATTTCCATTTCAAAGTAAACTGCTCTGCGCGTAACGTGAAGTGTTAGTGATCCGGTGTGATAACGTGCAGGGCAAAGTGTAGGTAGTAGGCAAATAGAAAATACCATCGGATCGTCCTCCCCAATTTACCACACATGAATACGTCACATATGTTATAAGGTTGCACGTGACATGCATTCAAATGATACCAAGCGTTGGCGAGTACTTACACCTGGTTACTTTACATAATAATATTATTATGATTTGAACACGTTCTAATAGTCCAATACCCATCAAGGTAGGTATATAGTGTATATAGTGTTTTACCCGCGGACGGCATATGGTTAAAATAAACGGATTTGGCAAGTTTATGGAATGAGTAAACTTTATCCGAAATTAAACATTATACCATATAATAATATTGGCTTACCGCGAAAGTATCGCACGTATAGGTACCTACTGCCTACAACACTGCAATATTTAACATTATACACAAATGATAAACGGTATCGGGACGGAAATACAATCACCGACATCCTTGACCCTGTAGTGAAACTTAGAGCCTGACAATATGCGAAGTTATCGTAATCTATTGTAAACGGTCGTGTTTTATTGAAATAATAACTACATCGACAACTTACAACAAATAAGCAATAATATAACCACGCACGCAAGTCTATAATAAGTCTGTGGATCTATATTGTCCGTTGTCTGCCAAAAAAACATAAGATTGACATGAAGCTATTGAATAAGACATAAAAAAAAAAAATAGATTATACCTATTGAAAATTTGTTCTAAACGAATAACACCATAATATAAATTACATATAACAATTCAAAGTGTTTATAGACATGTTGAAATAATGATATTTAAATCATATTAAAATATTAAATTATACAGTATATTGTCACCATACTTATCTACCTACATTAACTGTATATTATATTATAATATTGTTAGTTAAAATGTTCTCTAAATTAGAGGTACTGGAATTTTTTATACATAGGTACTTAAAATCCAAACATCAACCAATACATTACAATTTAAAAGTGTAATTTGTTTTTATATTACACTATGTATACATTAATCTGTATTCTTTATAATAAATTTGAAATTATGAATTACAAAAGCTTATCAAGTGATAAATACATTTTCTTACAGTTGCTTAAATCGAAATAATATTACTCTTAATAAGCAATTAAAAATAACAAATCAATAAATTTATCAATGCCTTCAATATGGTGTTATATAAATAATTGTTAATAAAAATGTTGTAATGTTTTTCCAAAAATCAAACCAACTTACATGGCATAAATTATATTCTTATTTTGAGTATGAATTGTATTTAATAATTATTAAGAATTATTTCGACCAATTATAATAAATTGTACAATCATTAATTATCATAGTTATATAATAAACGCTTTTTAAAATTCTTTAATTTGAAATAATTTATAAAGCAAGTGGATTTAAATCTTATGGTTCATAATAATAAATGTATCATGTATTATCTTTAACTATTTAATGCTTGCTAATATTCTGACAACGTAAATATAAATTGTCAAATTAACAATTATTTACAGTACACAGTTTGTACGAAAAAATTGTTTTAAATGCATTTTGTACATTTTGCAATAGTTTTCGACAAATATTTTTATTTTTAATTGTACCTAGTTTAGTTTTATTTTTTTCCTTGAAGATAAAATTATTTATTGCTTTGCTTTTATTTCAAGTTGTACTAATTGGACTCTTTCCAATATTAACTGAGGGTATATTTTTATTTTTCTATGGTAGTAACTAACTCGATTATAATCACTATAGTTAATTTACGTTTCTAAAAATATAATATAATAGTGACCAAATCTGTAAGTAGTTAATTATATTAAATTTATACTTTAAATTTGTGTGTTTATAAATTATATTCGATGTTAAGGCTATTTTCTAATTTTTTTTTTTTTTTTGGGGGGGGGGAGGGGGAAATAATTATCAATTAGAACGAAGCATATTTTTCTATTTATTACTGAACAATTAAAACAACTTTATATATTATAATAAATTGAAAAGTTTTGAATTAGTAGGGGAAAAAGATAAATAACAAAACTGCTAATTATAAACCGTATCTGCCACTTGAAATTTTAAATCTCAATTTTATTTAAAATAAATTATTCAATATTTAGGGCATGTCTTATTGATACTGGGTCTTCTACGTCACTACTTTTTAAGTTAGGTATTTATTCATATTTAAATATTATTATTAATTTTAAAATATTCAAAGCATCATTCAAAAACAAGTAAATGCTCATTTAAGTATTCATTATTTGTTATGATTGTCATTTCAAGTATAAATAATGCAATCAATTGTTCATTTGGCTAAAAACGAATAGTGATTGAATAAAGTAAACTTTATTCAAAAATAAAATATTAATCCAGTAAAAAACATTTTTAGTCATTATTTGAAAGAACCTGTATCATGGCTATAGCTACCTGTTTACTAGTGTTAATAGACATTTTTTTATGAATAATATTTATAATGAATGTACGTTATTAATATTGTTTTATAATATATATATGCACTATAAAAACTTAAATATATATTTATTTTGACTACCTCGACTTCAAACATAAGTACGTATGAAGACACCTTAAAGAGGATATAAGCACACTGTTTGTTTTTGTCCATATAACCCTCGCAACATAGACAAAACGCATTCACGCATGATCGTTTTTTTTTATGTTTTTGAGTTATTATCTTAGAGTAGAATCATCAATTACAAAAATTAAGGAGAAAAATATTTTTGATGGTCATATCAGTTTGTCTAAATATTGTTTCAAAACTCCATTTAAATGTCCATTTAAATTAAGATATTTGTTTGTTTATTTTTCGTAAAGATTATTATAAACTCAAATAATATTAATTAATGTAAAACGTATATCTATCTATTTGCGTTTGTATCAGTTTAAAATAAAAAAAAATAAAATATAATAATATATATTATCCTCTATATTTTTGTAGTTGTTGATTCTACTATAAGATTACTAACAAATTATAAAAAAATTATGTGAATGTATTTTATCTATATGTTGTGCGTGGGTCTGAGAGAGAAAACAAATATTGCGCTGATATCCTCTTCAATGCATTATAATAATATAATATTATATCGGGGTCTGGTGTGGCTCGGTGGTTAGCCTCAGTCACTCAAGACGGTTTATTAGTCATGAATCCTCGCCCCACGTACACGTGTTCCTCAACCAACCGTAACGCCAAAACTAATGGCCATAGTTTCCGACGCTATTATGACCAATAAAAAATATATATATAGACTGATTAAATATAAATGTATGTAGGTATATATTATATTATATAATATAATATGTATATTTAATCAATGATAATATATAATATATGTTAAATTGTATTTAATAACTAACGATAGCGCTGTTTAATGTGATGTACATACTTTAACTAATATAACATAAAAATATGTAAGTTGGGATTTTTTAGATTTTTAGAAAATAAAATACCGCAAAAAAGATTATTATTTTAAGATATTATGTAATATTATAAGTAGTTAAACACTATCATACTCGTACTAGTATAATTTCTATATATATTTTTTAAATTGAGATTCAACATACTTTATTATACCTTAACAATTAAAATATTAAATATGACTATTATAGTTAATCATAACTTATATATTTAATTTATATTAACCGTACTTTTATATACAAAGTGTAGGTACCTACATGACATAGAGTTTTAAAATGTACCTATTTTTTAGATTTTTGAAATATGTTTATGTATGTTTTTCACTGTAAAATAAGTTAAACTTAAACAAACCCGGTGGGTTTTAACCTTTTAAGGTTTTTGGTCATTTTAGATTTTTAGTTAAACATAGAAACTTTATACTACAAAATATATAAGTTTAATGTAACTCCATGAATATGGATGAACAGTATAGGACGTTATGGCATCATAATGATCTGCACTAGACAGTAATTTGCTTTTGCTTTTAACGTTACTGATTTACCTCTCGTATCTTTTATCGTGATAAATAACTATTTAGTTAAAATTTTCCCAGTAAACATTATATAAATGCAAAATATATTGCGTTTAAATAAAGTTTTAATTTCAGTTAATTAATGTATACTGGTGAATAATTATTATGAATAAATCCATAATATCCAATCTACCTTAAATCAATAATAATTAATAACTATTATCGTTTACTAAAAATATATTTAAAACAATAAAATGTAATAAAAAAATCAATTGTAGTAAAATATGTTTTCATGTTTCAAAAAAAATATGTTTTTAGCGATCAACACATATACTTGGAATCAAACAAGTCATACAAAAAGTTTTCCTGATGACATCCTAGCTGTGTCGTATGAAGATGGCAAGTGGAGCAAACCATATTATGATTGTGGAGGTGGAAATATATGGATGCTTACATATACCGTACCATTTTTTGCTTTCAAGGACGCCAAGTATTTTTTCAAGTAAGTATATCACATTATAAGTAGGTATAAAAACATTTAAGCATTTGCATTTTCAATTTTAATAATACCATAAAAACGATACATGTAGTTATTATAAGACTGCAAGAAATATAAAGTGATAGATTTATTTGGTAACACTCACTGATTTGACAAGTTATATTTTTTTAAATATTATTTTAACATAATTATATGTTATTGAAAAACATTATTTTTGAAAAAAAAAATTGTACATTTTATGATTTTATTGGTAGCATATTTAAAGTGAATATACTTTTTTAAATGACAACATTAATTTTTGATTTCGTATTTAAAAGCAGAACATTATTTTGTGGAATACTTCAAATAATCGAAGTTAGAGTTGTTATAGGTATTAGTCAATATTAGTAATAACTTATAGGAACCTACTTAACGTTATGATAAGTTGAGTAGCAGATCAACAATTTTCGGGATACTCCTGTGCCTGTACTTACTTATCCGCTTATTTATATACTACAATCTACATAGAACTATCTATAATTAATCTTTAAAATATCGATTTGTATGTATAAAAATACCTGGAAGAATATTTTGCTTTGTAATATGAGATTAAAAATGTTTATTGCCTAACAAAAAACTGAAACTAAAACATCATAAGGATAAAAAATTGTAAAAAATGTAGTTATTTAAAAATATATACATTTCCAAAAAACGTTAAATTTTTCAAAACAGTGGGTATAGACACTAAAATACATCATTGTTTATACCTACCATGTTTTTTTGCCAAACGTTGGGTCTTCATTGCATTAATTATTTACAACGATTAATTTGAGGATAGCATTTTATTAATAGAATATTTGAATAATGACTATGTTTCAACTTATGTCATTTTTGCAATCAAGGTCGACACATTCTCATTATACATACCACACGAGGGTTGTGAATCCTTTTCTAGACAAACAATCCGGTTATGGATTAACTTGCCAGAATAGGGTCTACTTTAGCAGTACCCTATTTAGTTAGTATAGGTATGTTTTCTAAGGATGGAGATTATACGGTTGGTTTTTCGTGACGTATGCTGAAGGCCGTGCTATCCTTTTTGATGATATCCATTCAATAATGATGAAAGCAACAAACGTCCCGATTGAACAATATGATATTGAATTACAGTACCATCATTTGAATATGACACGTTTGTGATTTAATATAATTGCTTTTTAATTAATGAATTATTATCAGTAGGTAGTACATTCAACTGATTTCTTGTTTGTGTCCGATCCTCTTGATTGATTTTAACTTATGTCATGACACAGTATTTTTTATTAAAAAACATACTCCAGTTCCCATGGGAATTTATACCGGTATATCAGTACGTTTATCCATGACAGTATACTTGAGTTTCGGGCGTTTCGGCATAATGACTATTGTCTTTACCATTATTATTACATTAAAATATCCAATCCAGTAGTAGGTACAGTACCTAATCATAATACCTATACATTATACAACTCTGAATTTAAAAAAAAATTGATTGAATTATATATATAAAGATATTTGATTGTTTAATAATTTATTACACCTACTGATTACAAATATTACATTTTTAATTGATATCATAAATAATTGTATTATTATTGTTGACTTTTAGTGTTCACATAATAATATTATATTTTAATGTGTTTATTCAAAAAATATATAAGTATTTTTTTAGTACTGTGTCATCTATATTTTAAACTTTAAAAGACAATAGAATACATTTTTTTTGGCATTATACCATAGTTATTATTCATATCCAACAATGTATTGTTACTATATGTTGTTTCAGTTGCTTGCATGATGATATAGTTTTCAATATGTTTATTATATTTTATGGTTTATCTTGTGATTTTGAGTAAATATGAAAAGTTTATTCACTTAATTATATTTTGAATTAAACAGTTCTATAATATAACCGTGTTATACTGTGGAACTGTGGGGAGGGTACTGTAGGTTTTGAACACGCATGTGTTTGTTTTGGTATAATTTTTAAGTAGGCGCCTGTAGGTATTTGCCATGTCCAGGTGAGGGATGGTGGATTTTCTCTTCAGACTTTAATTTTTCTTCGTGACTGCCCGAAAAGAAATGCTACCCATGGCCGAGTTCGAACCGGCGTCGGTGCGCGTCGCAACCAAGGCCTTAGTCTGATCGGCCACTCCATCCCCTAATTTATTTTTAAAATACTTACCGAGTCTATTTAGAAGTTGGTAATGTAAACAGATTATGTTTTTATTTTATTTGTAGTTTTCCTAAGCGTACATTTTATAACAAGGTGAAGAGTACTGAATACATAATATTTATTTAAAGTATTCATGATATTATGTAATTTTACATAATTTTGTATACCATATAAACTGTAGGTAGTTATCGATTGCAAATACAATGTCAAGACATCTTGAAAAACAAATTTAATTACATTTATTGTAATTATATAAGATTAAATTATGAGACAAAACAAATGAAAATATATTACACGTAATAGAGATTAAGTCCAAAAATATTTTATTTTGTAGATATACTGTTTTATTGAGATCCACATATTATTATGATCTTACATAATAGTTGTACTCGTTATTATAAGTATACTTACCTACAGGTATACCTATGTTATTATAAAAATAAAATCTTTGTTTGTAATATGTTAAAATTGACTTGAAGTATTCTCAATAGAAACGAGTACCTATACCTATCTAAAGGCATGGGAATATCCATAAATCACAATTCAATATTCATATTATTGTTGGTTTTTTTTTTTTTTTTACAAGACTGTGTTGTGTGGCGTAAAGTATAGATTTCAGATTTCATTTTGACAGTATTTAATATTTATACAACGGATATGTAATTAACAAAATTAAAATGTTCATCATATATTAAAATATATCATACAACAATATAATCACCTAATACATATCTACCTAATAGTATGTAATTTTTATACTATAAATTATATTTCCAATCCTGCAACAATAAAATAGTGTTTATGCTATAATTTATGCTGTAGGTATATCGTATATCTAGATGAAGAATTTTACTATTTTAGCTTTGCAGAACCCATTAACTGAATCGGTACCGTATGTCCATACGGGTCTAATTATTGATTTGTATAATATTATGGCGAATTTATTGGATAGAGAGAGTTAGGGTTTCAACTTTTAAGAGAGGTCATTGAAGGTGGAGTTTAGAGTTATCTGTTTTATGCTTAAGTTTTATGTGTGGGCTCCAGGTTAGGCGTTTATCTAAAGTTAGACCAATACATTTAATTTAATTGCGCTTGGAATTATATGATTATTTAACATAAGAACTGACGAGTGTAGAATTTTCATAATATATTAGTGATTCAGAAATACAAAATACCTACGGAATTGTGGTTTCAAAATGATATTTTGAAAAATGTTGATATAAATGAGAAGCAAAAAATAATATTTAATCATTAGAAGGCAAAAGGATTTACATTAAAATATGGATTTTGAGCAATAACATTTCATAAAATAAAATCTTTGATTATTGTATAGAATGTAGACATATTATCATTTAATTTTCAATGTTTTAATAAAACTAATACTTATATTCAGGGCCAGACTGAGAGGTAAACAGCCCAGTATTCTATACAACTAAACTGCCCAAACCCCTTTATAACAGCTTATTTATGAATACCTACTTTTTCGGGTATAAATTATAAATAGACAATAGCCAAAAAATTATGTTATACATTTTATAAGAATCATAAATGTATAATCCTTTTGATATTTTTGATGTTTGTTCACTATTGTTTTTATCATTTATTTCATTGTCACAATTCATACTCTTATTAAACCAAAATCATCTTCATCAGTTTCAGAATCATCGCGTTATTATAGTCATTACTTTTAATATAAACTTTATTTAAATGTTATCTGTTCTCTTTTTCAACAAATCTACAATATTTTAATCAATATTTTCAAATGGTTCAATAATATTGTAGCTTAGCAATTAATTTCTGGCGGTCGATGTACCATTGTACCAACCAAATCAGATAAAGAGTTAAAACATTTTTCTGGATAAAACTGATTTTTAAAATTGCTGCTTAAGGAAGTATACACTATATAGGTACAACATATCTAATATGCTCATACAATTATTATTATAATAAACGTATGGATCGACTATAAATTTATTGTAGCATTGTAACAACCATAACAGTGTTTTTCGTATATTTCGTAGGTATAAAAAAAAATTAAATTAATTTATTAGTAATATCGTCAAATGTTCAAAATTTCAAATGCCCCGGCGGCCCGCGCCAGCCCACACATATAAGCCGGCCCACACTAGCACACCTAGCCAGTCCACCCCTGCTTATATTCATAATAGTAATGGGTTATACTTATGTAAACAGACTAAATGTAAAAAGTTGATATAATTGTTATTTTGTAATATAACAACAACAACAATAATTTATTATTATTTATTAGTATATTAAAATTTATTAAAATCTTGTACAATACAACTAATAAACAATTTGTTTTGCTAAAAACGACGGATATAATACAGATAACATTGATATAGTTTGAAAAATATAAAATGTTGAACTAAAATATAGGTTGGAGTTTCAAGTGTATTTCACTTTTTTTTTTTTGGAAAGTACCTAACCTATAAATAATTATATATAACAACCTATATTTTTTAAATACTAGTTGTAACTTGTAATTATAAAAATGTACTATATGTTATCCTAGTTAGTAATTATTTTAATATATTAATATAATAGGTACTTTAACCGTGGTAAACTATTATATACATATATATTATGTAGTCATGTATAATGGAACGGCTCTTATAAGGTGTCAGAAACATGAGGGGGGATGGTTGTGGTTTATCTATGTGTAGTATTTTGGCTCTCTGCTGGACGCCTTATCTGCTGTAAATATTACACCACTATGATTATTTATACAAGGATTCTGTTCATCAAGACCGCGGTTCGATAGTGTGTGTGTGAGATAGTTTGCGTGACACCGGTAGCTTTTCTTACCACGGTATGGCGGTAAGACTATTAATAATAATAATTATTCTCGGCCAACCGTTGAAGTGTTCGCGGGGTGCCCTAACATATTTCACCTACAACATCGAACATGAATCAGCCACACTCGAACGGCTACGACCCACCGAAAAACCAACACGCTTGATTTCACAATAATATCATACACAATAATACACGTTCATATAATATTAAATAACCGATTTGCAGCACCGTACTCGTATAGAAATTTAGAAGGTTTTACTTAAAGACTGGTAGCGAAAACCCCGACTAATTATTTATGAATTTTGGCTAAAAAAACAATACTGCGACTGAAAATTTCAGAAAGACGCCTTCGAATTGACTCCACGAATGCTTGGAATCAATATTCTATTAAAAAAAAACCTTACAAACCTGTAGCTTACCTAGATTGGTGAGGCACTTTTTTTTTGTTGTTCATAATTTCTAATTGATTCGAGATAATATTTTACTATATAAATTGTATTGTGGATTGTACAAATTTGATGGACATTTCTCACTGTAACCGATTTTTTAATTAACACATATCGTTTTAATGTTTCCCTTGACTAATTGGCTGATCTCAGTAATGTTAGACGGTAATCCAGCAATAAGGTTTCTCTTGTTAATTTCTGGTCAGGCGGCACTACTGGGAGCCTTCCTTCTCTTGTTACTTTTTTTTTTATATATATTACTTATTTACTCTGTCACCACACTTCCTCATTATACACTTATGTATAGATTGTAAATATACTAATAAATAAAAAAAAAAAAGGTTTCTCTTGTTTAGTCTTGTTGGAAATTGTACTTGCAATGCCCTTTTTTCGTTTTAAATATTTTGTTTTGGGAATCAATTATTTATTTAAATTTTAGCATTGAGAGCATAAAATAATAAAAAAATATATTATTCAATAAATCAAAAAATTCGTTACACAATCTGGAAAGTTTCACACTGTTATAGAATGATTGTATTGTTAATTGACACAATTTATCAATTCTGATAAACTAAAATTATTAGAGTTTCGGTCAATTTTGAACTTACACACAGTATATTTATGTTTACTATTGTTATAACATCTTAGGATCAACCTAAAAATGGGTATTGTGATGGCAACATAAAACATTTTGCATCTTTATAAAATATTCCAAGTAAATTGTAATACCTTGGGGATGTTATTTTTTAATATAAAATCTATAGTTACGTAAATTCTCGGATATTGCCTGCTAATTTTGCTAAGTAAACCACTACAAATAATTTTTTTATGCACAAATTCTGATAAAAGAGCATCTGCAAAAATAACTTAACATTTTTCACATACCTATTAAATATTATAAAATAAATGATTTATTCAATTATTCAATTTACATTTATAAATATCGAGCAGTAATATTTTTAAAGACATTCAAATAAATATGTCGATTTTTTATACTTTATAGGAAACCCTCCAATGAGAAAATTCGGTGGGCGGTCTCCTGGGTCTTAGCTTTAAAGTTTGAAGAATATAGAAAATATTATCAGAAAAAAAAAGGTATATTTACGAAGAACTATAATATAATGATAGGTATTTTTGGTCAGGTGAACGTATAATAATAAATAGATAACCATAGATAACCATAGATAACTTGGGACTTTAACGTATATTATAAATTTTACTGTACGCAATGGCATTTTAAAAATAGTTATACTTTATACTCTTGAATCCACAATATTATATATAAAAAAGGGAAAGAAAATAAAGTATCTGATGCTCTTTCTAGGAATCCTATTAATAAAATTGACATAAAAAATGACAATGATAATTTAACTATTGATTTAACAGGTATAAAAAACCAACAAATTAATGATCAATTTTGCTCACAAGTTATACAAGCAATTAATAATAATCAAATCGATCAAATACCAATTAACATTCAAAGAAAATCAAGACAGTTCATAATTTTAAACGATATATTACATTATAAACACTATAAATCACCAAACAATATCACTTACCCGCTTTGTTTGATATAAAATACAAAGAACCTGCTTATAGATTTTAAAAAATATATTATTTTACAGTTAAAACAATTATTAATATTCAATATATAGGAACTTTTATTATATATTGGTCTATTATAAATATTTGTAGAACAGGAAAATTATAGTAAAAATATGCATGTAGAATATTATAAATATTATAAAACAGAAAAATTAAATTTAGTTAAAATTATAATTTATTATTTTTCTATTGATAAATAGAAATTGAATGTTAAAATAGAATAATAGATTACAACTGGAACTATAAATTTAATTTAAATATAGGGGGAAATGATTTACTAAATTAATACAATTTGATTATTCTTATAGAAATATTTTGAATGTATTGGTAAGTAAGTCAAAGCAATTACATGATTAAAACAGTTTTCAACAAACTATATCAGATAGTAAACAAATTAGAAAATTATTAATTACATCTTAAGAATACGGAGCAATGACTTTAAAAAACTTCAAAAAAGCTTTTGATTGTGTATATGAATTATTACTAAAAACTCATAAACTTCTTTTATACGTGGAATATCAAATAATCTACATAAATATTTTTTAAGAGGTAGGAATCAGTGGGTTAGACTTGATGATCAATCCTGTGAAACTCTCGATATATCTTGTGAATCACCCCAAAGTACAGCTGTAGGTCACCCATTACCTATTCATATTTTTTTATTAAATATCTCCTAAGAATAAAAATTAATTATAAAAACTAAATTGTCAAGCTTATATCAACCTTAAATAATGATACAGCCGTATTACATGAATAACCCAAGGCATGAATACGATTTTAAATATCGATAAGACCGTTAAAAATCATACGCCAAATATATATTAAAAGTGATATTAAAATAAATTATTTATTTTAATGATATTCGAAATTTATATTGAAATTGAAAACAATTCAAATCGATAATTTATACCAAAATAATAATTGTTTTATAATTAAAAATTCAACAATAGTCCATAGGAACTAATATTTTGTTTATTATAGGCCTATTACAAACCCACACGAACGATGGCAGGTCTCTCGTAGTTAGAAATAAAAATAAAAACTGTAAGAATTTAAAATTGATATTTTAAGTCGAAAAAAAGAAAAATTATGTACAAAATTTAATTATAAATCTTAACACACTCAAGTTGATATTGTGCAATTATATAAAAATGCATTAAATTATAATAACAATATATTTTTTATTTATTTTTTTTTTTTATTGATCTTTTTGTAGCTTCGGCGACATGGACCATTAGCTTTTAACATTGTTACATTTGTACATTAAATTCGTTTTTGGGTGACAATCTGGTTACAATTATGGGGGGGGGGACTTTCGTACTTATGACTAAATGTTACTTAAATATATTTTTTTATTTTGGTGGTACTGAGGAATGACATGACTTTTTCAGGTTGACAGTCAGGACCAATTTTATTATTTCATATACCTAGGTTCGTCGGTAAATTGAGTTTTTCCTTTTCTTCCTCATTTGATCGACATTCTGTCTTCGGTGTTTTACAGTGAGGGTAACTTCGCAATAACAATTTATTGTTTTAAATTTAAATCATGAAAAACAATTACCAATAAGTGAAATTGAAATTAAAATCAAAAATATTCAGTTTTATGCCACATGTCCTGAATAAACTATATAATATACAATAATATAAATAATAATAATATATACCTGCACATAAATAACTGTGTGTTTGTTCATACTCGGTAATCTCGAAAACCACAAATGCTATCGAAGCTATTATAAGAGTAATCCCATTGTCACTATATAATGCATTATACAACTGTTATTAAATCTACCTATGTAAATTATCACCATTTTGATGTATAACGAAATTAATTAGAAATGATTTAAAGTGTACGTATAATTTATCCGCTCTATTTGAATTGTATAAACTTTTAATTCCATTCTTAGGTCATTAGCACAACACCAGATATAAACATAATATTATATAACATAAATTTAATTTGGTCAAAATGTATGCTAAACGCGTATGCATTTATATCAAACATTTTATATTAATATAAACCATTTTCCAAGTTCAATTTTATTTAAAAAATATGTAACACAATAACACATCTAGACCTTCCTTATATTTAATTGTATAATATATATTTTACTTCAATAAATTAATTTTTTGTGTACTTTTAACGCGCATTATTTTTGTCTTCAATACTGTTTAATAAATTTAATCGAATCTATAGTATAATAATATATATAGATCCCTACATATATTATACATTTTTTTTGCATAAAATATATGACTGTGTGATAACAACAATAATTCCACAATATGATTTAGCTTATAAAGTGTACCTACACTGGCTACACTGCAATATTGATGACTATATTCATTTGTAAAATACACTGAATATAATTTATAAAATATGTAAAAAAAGTTTTTATTTTGTGGAAATAAAATTTTTAATTCTGAAATAAAGTATAACAATAGTTAAAAAAAACATGATAAATTTACAGAAAATTATTTAAGATTAAAAAGATTTTAGAATTATTATTAAAAGATTTTTAATGTTTAGGGGTTTTTACAATTTAATTTTCTCCGTTAAGTGATATAATTATATAAGTAACACAATATTATCGTCCGATGTAATATTATTTATAATCAATATAATAAAACTTAAAAGTTATAAACTATTACGAAATCATCGTTACTAATGATATATATTCATTTCAAATTGTTAATTGATTTAAATACAAATAATTTCTGACTTCAATATTACTCTTATAAAATTATAATATATGTGCTTCATAAGCTTTATCTGTAGAAGCAGATTTAAATGTTTATAATAACTGTTGCATTTGAAATATCATTATTTTACATTTTGAATAAATAATTAGTAAAATAATACTATATATTATGAACAATACAACAATAGTATTGTACCTACCTGTATAATTTAAAAACTTATACCATTTTTCATCCACAAATGTGTTGGAATATATACATATGTTTTCAGTTGTAGTATTATACTTTTGAGTTCAATTACTTTTTTAACGAGCGTTAATATAATATGTATTATTATTCATCTGCCACTATAACTTTTTATATTACAAATATTAATGTTCTTATCAATGAAAATATTTTAGAGAGCACATTATTTAAAATATATTATAGGTACAGAAAAGATTTGTACTATATTATTTTATAAGTCTGTTAGTATAATGACCAAAAAATATTTGTAAGATTTGTGATGATACAGCTAAGATATGATAAAATTATAAGATTGTGTTTAAATTTTACTTTAAAAAGTCACAAAAATTCTATTATTATTATTTTTTTTTTTATATAAAAAATGTCATTGTCTGACGAGAATGATATTTGAATCACGTGCCAGAGTTTCGTACTTTTTTCCCTTCTATTCAAAGATTTCCTAACTATAGCATTCCACCAGTACAATTATATTATATTCCAAGTAAAATTATAATATTGTAGAATATAATATATTTTGTTTCGTTATAGGGGGACCAGCGGAATCGATATCGACTTAAGGAGAGTGGATATCGACCAATGTAGTTTACCCGAAGGCAGTACAAAGCTGAACATTTTTGCCTCTTCGAATAAATGTAAAATAGACACGACTCAAGTAAGATTTTTATAATTATCATTATTATATTAAATATATTATGATAGTTGTATTAATATTATAACGTATTTCTATATCATATACATAATAACCAGTTGTTCGTAGTTAATTTAAATTGTTACCTACGTCCTACTGTTATGTTTATGTCTATCGTTGTCGTATGAGACTATCTCCGTGTAAAGTTCCTACAACTACGTGTATTGATATAAAGTTTGCTGATAAAGTCACAATGTTTAAAACTACAATCACGTCTTGTATTAGGTACTTATAAATGTTTATTGATAAATATATCGTGAATTTAATATTCACACTGTATTTTCATGATGGTATATAGTCGCCGGTCGTGCACATCACAACATCATATAATAATATAGGCAACAATATTATATTGTATACGTCCATCTAGCAGTGATGACAAAAATTATTTATATACTGCCACGGTAAAATTGCTGTGAATTTTGTTCGTATCCTCTGATCTATCTGATGACGATAGCGATAGTATCCACTGCGTAAGTTTATCGATAATATTAGCATACGTGATACAACCATACGTGACATTTATGAAACGTATTATGTACCCTTTGTAAAAGTTCGTGTAGTGAAGAAAAAAAAACATACACGTGATTGAAAATTCTTGTGCGATTTATCTTTGTGTCATAATAAAAGCAACCGAAACCTGCAGCCGCGGTTTAACGCATAATGGTAGGTGATTGAGTTTGCTCGTAAAATTATATTGTAAGTACGGTCCACATTGTTTGACAGATATTAACAAGTCTAATTTATTATATATTATAATATAAATAAATATATATATATTTTTTTTATCTAAATAACATAGGAATCTATGGCTTAAAAATATTATCACACATTTATTTTCTATTATTAACAATGTATTTACAATAAGTAAAGGTATGTTTTTTAACTTAAATAATTCAGTTGTATAATTTTGTTTCCATTATGAAGCTGAATATTTATTTGATGGTTGATATACTGTTAATAGTCTGGTTTTAGTGCTTCTTTTATCTGTTACTGTTAGTACGAGTATTATGTGGTGTTTATTTTTTATATCCCCATATTTCGGCCATTTTGTTAAGATATGTTTAACTTACTATATAACTGTACTAAACTTCGCATGTTTGAATATTTCACATAATATGGAAATATCGTTTATTTCCATGTAATGATTATGTGTGGTAAATGTGTTCCGTTTTTCGAAAGCGATATATAATAGTACCATATTTCATTTTAGAGGCATGTATGGCCATTTTAAATTGTGTTTTTTTTTAATCATATTTCACGATACGTCCTTGTATTTTATAGTATTCTCATTTGCTGGTAACCGTACAAGTTTTAGAAACTTATAAGTTAAATTTTTAACTTAACTAATTAGATCATATAGATCTCAAAATTAAAAAAATTAAAATAAGAATATTTTATTTTATGTAGCATACACACTACACAGGTTGCAGTGAAAGGATTAATTTTAACAAGACGTGTTTCTGTTTGATTTGATATTTAAGAACATATTATTATTATTATTAAAGTTATTGTTGTTAATTTTTGTTCAGAATTGGAGTGTCGGTAGAGGGGGTCGATTTATTCCACTATGCCCTAAGTACTTATACGTAGACAATTTATCTACCCATCTAGCGAGATTTGTAGATTTTTCTTTGATTAATTTTGGTAAATACAATGGTTGGATTGGTTGCATTTTCGATGTATCTGAACTAGAAAATGAATCGCTGAATATTAAATAGTTGCTATGTATTGTATCTTTTTTTTAATTATGTGGTGTTACCGTTTTGTATTTACAAATACATTGGACGTATAATTGAAAACTCGGGTGGAAGTTTGTAGGTAGGACATTTTTTTGTATTTTCGATTACTTTATTGCTATCCCAGCACTGTTTGATATTTTAGATGTACCTGCAGTGTAAGTGTGTGTACTATTGTAATATTTTTGTATTGTGTTATGGAAACATATATTATATGCACATACTATTGGGTTTATGTTTTCTTTTTTTATTCTCTTGTTTTTATGTTTATGTTGGTTGTTGATATACATTGTCGGATTGTCCGTGGGAGAAAATATTGGGGTTTTCTTCTTACAATTTTCATTAGGTAAATTTGGGATTCTTCAGAATTTTTAATATTTATTCCATGCATTTGTTTGCTGGGTTATCCATATTTTTTATTTGTCTAGCTGATCTATACGACATTGTTGATGTACATGTTTAATGTTTAGTAAATGGTTTATGACAACATTTCCGAGTTATTCATGAAACAGTAAAGTATGCAGTCGGGACCAAAGGGATCTAATATTATTACACCTACCTATATTCTATTAGTAATACGTGTTACTCTCCATGATAACTGTAAATCATTTATTTATTTTTTTGTTGAGATATGCACAATCTGTACTATTTAGCACAATAAGTGTATGTGGTGACAGAACAAAAATACATGAAAATAGAAATAAGAAGCCACCTATTAGTGGCATTTGACTGGGAGTTGTTTGGTTATCTAACTGAATTCATATATTATAACATAGTATATTTGTAAATTATTTATTTTGAAGAAAATATCTAATTGATTTTTTTTTTTAAATATAATCAGACCAAAATAGTAAGAAGTTAAAATAAATAATTATATTGTGGATGTCCACAAATATTATAAATAGTATATACATAAAAAAAAGCTAAAAATACATTTGAATTACTTGGTTATTATCATGACAAATTATATAGGTATCATCACAGTATTTTGATACGCACCCTCCGTTATTTACTTTGCCTATATCGTAGTTCTCCACTTCCTATTTGCTGTCAATCATATACATACATATTATATAACATAGAACAAAAAAACCAATGAGAAGTTGAGAACTACGATATAGGCTGGAGGTGAAGAAGATGTGTATCTACTGCGCAAAACTAGTACAACTGTGATAACACCTATATAATTTGTCATGGTTATTATATAATGGTACCTTATCCCTTCTACTCGGAGGGAAGTTTGGCCAGTCGAAAATTGTGTTTTTTATTCTTCTTAGCTTAGTCTTCTGTTTATGCCAGTGCATTTTCCATTTGAATTTTATACGATCCTTGATTTGGTTTTTTACATCTGCAAATGTTATTATATTTAATTTTTGGGCGTCTGTAGATGTTGCTACTTTTTTGGAATATTTGTCTGCTTTTTCATTCCCTTCTATATTACTATGCCAAGGGATCCAGATGAGGGCTATGTTTGTTCCTTGGATTTTTGAAAGACGTATTTGTTGTTGTATGCTCCTTGCTATGTCTGTTGTGTTCGTAGTATTTTTTAGACTTTGGGAGTGCACTCAGGGAGTCAGAAAGTATTACATTGTTTTTGCGGGAGTTCCCGTATTCCATTATGAGTTCCACTGTCTTCAGGATTGCTATGGCTTCTGCCGTGTAGATGGAGCAACATTCGGGGAGTTTAAAAATGGCGGTAAGGTTTTCGTTAATGATTGCTATTCCCACCCCTTCTTCAGATTTGGAGGCATCTGTGAAATAAAAGTTGTCGTTTTTGTGTTTTTGTAGAATTTCGTTTAGGTGGTTTTTTACATTATTGGAAGTGTGGTTTCTTTCTTGAATTTTGTCAACTCTAGATTGATGTCGAAGCTAGTGTTCCATGGGGGGAAAGTGTAAGGCTGCACTTTGATTATTGAGCTTAGGTCTACTTCATATTCTTTGACGTAACTCGAGAGATCTTTTATATGTTTGTTTGCAGGGTTGTCTGGGTTTCTGACAATGTTTGTTGCGTACACCAGGGATTTTTTGATTCTTCTTAGATCGGGAGGGGGTTCAAATGCCAGATTTCGGATGCTTTCGATGGGACTTGAACGAAAAGCTCCCAAGGCGAGTCTTATACTTGAGTTTATGGAAGTGTCTACTATCTTTAGGTGGTTTGGTTTGGCTGATTGGTAGATTGATGCCCCGTACTCGATTTTTGCTCTAATGACCTGTCTGTGGATTTTAATGAGAGTAGCTTCATCACCTCCCCATGTTACATGGCTTATCATTTTCATAATGTTGAGACCTCTTGATAGTAGTGTTTCAGTACTTGAGTGTTGTATCCAGTTTGTTTTATGTCGAAATATACTCCAAGAAATTTTATCGTGTTTTTATTTGGGATGGCAGTGTTGTTCATCCGGATGTCAATGTGGTTTAGGCCTCTCTTATTGCTGAAGACCATACACTGTGATTTTTCGCTAGAGATTTTAAATCCTGTTTGGGTCACCCATTTTGAAATTTTGTTTGTCGTATCCTGAAGTAGTTTCTGTACAGTTTTGAGATTTTGGCTTCTACACCAGAAGTTAAAATCGTCTGCGAAGAGGTTTGCAATTACGGGGTTTTTTATGGTAGTAGTTTTGTCGTTGATAGCTAGTAAAAAGAGAGTAACCGATAGTGAGGGCCCTTGGGGGATTCCATTTATTTGAGTTTAGTTTTTAAATTGGGTGTGTGCCAGCGTGACCGAGAAATGTCTTGAATTAAGAAAGCATTTGATGTAATTTAGCATGTTACCGTCTGATATTACTTTTGATAGGATTTGCGTCTGTGTCTCCATACCGAGTCATACGCTTTGGAGATGTCTATGCTTACTAGACCAAGGTATTGTTTTGAGGTAAAAGTTTTATTTATTTCTGATTTAATGGTTGTGAGATTATCGATAGTGGATCTATATTTGCGAAGCCGCTTTGCTTGTCCGATATTATTTTTGATTTTTCCAGGAACCATATCAAACGGGAGTTAACTATTTTTTCGAGAATTTTGGCCATTGTGTTTAGGAGCGTGATGGGTCTGTATCCTTCTAGTAAGTGTTTGTCTATGCCTGGTTTATGGATAGGTATTATATTACCCTTTCTCCATCCTGCGGGGATACATTAGTTTTTCCATATGTAGTTATAGATGTTGAGAAGATGCTGTTTTGTTCTTGCGTTAGTGTTTTGTATGAAACTATACGGGATTGTGTCCGGGCCGGGACTTTTACTGTTACATCTTATGAGAATTTGTTCTATCTCTTCCATTGTAATTTGGAGGTTAAGGTTTATCTGGTCGTGATCTTCTGGATCTACAGTTGAATGTGGCTGAATGTTTTCATTTGGAATTTTGACTTCGTTTATAAATTTTTCTTCATATATTCTGTTACTGAAGTTTTTGTGGAAGAAGTTGGCAAATGCTTCTGCTACCTCGGATTGATCAGTTAGAGTGTAGTGGTTGTTTCTTATGCTGATAACGTTGTCTCGATTTAATCCTTTTAATGCTTTAATTTTTTTCCAGACTACTGATGGGTTGGTGTTTGCATCCATGGTTGATGTAAAAAGGTTCCATGATTCTTTTTTGCTGTTTTTTATTAAGAACTTGGATTTTGCTCTGAGTCTTTTGAGTTCAATGAAATTGTCAGAGGTTTTGTTTTTCTTAAAATTGCTTAGTGCCCGGTTTTTATTTTGTACTGCTTCTTTTATTTTGTCGTTCCACCATGGTACTCTTGGTTTCTTTGATTGATTTGTTGTGCCTATTATTTTTTTTGCAGTGTCTGTTATTAGGTCCGTAAAAATTTGGTGGTTTCTCCAATTTCGATGATGTTGTAGTCGAATATTTTTCTTGTTTCTTCTTCTAGAAGATCGGAGTATAGATTCCAATTTGGTTTTTTAGGTTCCATTTTTGTTTGTTTGTGTGTATACTGTTTATTTGTCTTGGTTCTATTTTGATCATGATTGGAATGTGGTCGCTACTATATAATTCTGGAAGTACTTCCCATTCGAGCCTTTGTGCGATTGAAGGTATGCTTAAAGATAGGTCTATGCTTGAAAAATTGCCGTTTCCGAGGTTTATATGTGTTGGAGATGTGTCATTTAGAAGTACTAAGTTTTCGTTGTAGATAAGTTTTTCTATAGTCTTTCCTCTTTAATTTGTGTAGCTTGATCCCCAGATTGTGTAGTGTGAATTGAAGTCTCCCACTATTATGTAGGGTTTTGGGAGTTGGTGTGTGATGTTTTCAACTTCTGTTAAATGAAGATCCGTTTGATTTGGAATGTACATGTTACATATTGTGTATGTATCGTTTTGTTGGATTTGTAATGCCATTGTTTCGAGGTCACTGTTTATGTTAATTTCTTTGGTTGGAATGTATGATTTGACATATATTGTGACTCCTCCACTGACTTTATCTGCTGTTCTTCTTTTTTTGATAAAGCCCTTGTAGCTTTTAAGGGGGGCTGTGGAGTTGTTTTTAAAATTTGTTTCTTGGAGACAAATAATTTGAGGATCGTGGTTCTGAATGATGATTTTGAGTTTCTCTTGTTTTTTGAAGAAGCCATTTAGGTTCCATTGGATAATATTTGCCATTTTTTTTTTTTTTTTTGGGATAGATTAGTGAGGGGTGTTGTTGAAATTTTTTGAGGTTCATTTTTTTTTGTGGTTAGCTTTTGGAGGTTTTTATTGGTTTGGTTGATCACGATAGAGCGAGATCCAGAGGTATTAAGTCTAGATACCGGGAATTTGGACATGTAGGTTTTCGTTAGTGAGTTTGGCGATTTTATGGTTTTTCCGTCCATATCGTCGTTTTTAAATAATTATGCGTATGGTTTATTGTTATAATTACTATGAAAGGTCATTTTAATTACCTTAACTGTTGGCTAGCAGATAAGCAGCGCTATCGGTAAGCTAAAAACGAACACGCGATGCAAACTACACAGAACGTACGTCTGGTTCGGCCGGCTGTCAAACACGTACTGCATATTATGTTTAATTTCACCATTAAACATGTTACTTATCAAACCTACTTATTATACTAAGAACATGTATAGATTGTAGATTTCTTCAAATAATAATAATAAAAAAAACATGTTACTTACCCACCCAATAATATTATTATATACAACTATAATAAATGTTTCGTAATTTCAATTTTGAAAATCTTTTCTTGCTCTTGAATTATGAGTACCTATTTCCTAATTCATATGGAAACTACTGTCCTTGATACACCCTATGTCCTATCGGAATATAGGAATATAGACAAATCACATCGTATGATTATAAAATACATTCATTATTCATATTACAGTATTCATTTAAAATTATCAAGAACTCTGTTAAACAAGTTTAAACAATATAATTATTTTTAGGAGCACGGAGTGGCCGAGCGGACTAAGGCGTCGGTTGCCCACTAATAAATCTGCCAAACTGTGTATAACGTGTTAAAAACCTACAGTACCCTCCCACACAGTAAAAACCAACCAATGGCTTAAGTTGCCGCGGGTTAATGAATAAAAAAAAATATTTTTAATGAAAAGTTGTAAATTAATAAATAAGTAATTCGTTAACAGGACGTATATTTTTGTATTTTATTTAAAATCTATAAATGTTATCCCTATTGTAATTGGTGTAATACACAATAAAAAACCAATAAAATATGTATTATGAGTACAAACATGTCGAATATGAATTTTCTCAATTAGTGATAAATTATCACTGATAATAAACATTTTATTCTGTAATTTACATTTATAGGGTCTTCGTTTCTCTGAAATATATTCACAAATTACTATACGAATCGATCTATAATATTTATATATAAATGTTCAGACCGAATACAAATTGTCAAACAGCATATATGTAGTTGAATAAATAATAAAAACACGTTTTAAACATGATTGGATTGTTAACATTTAGTACACGAACAGTATTTAAACCCACACAGTTTATTTTATATTCACCCATGACTCATCCATATTTTATATTTTATGAGTTAAATAATTAATCAAATAGTAAATAATACTTTAATATCGCATTCAAATAATGCACGAAGAGATCTACTCTTTGTGTTAGTCAATAAATATTTTTCTAATTTTAATATTTTTGAAATGATTTTTTGGATAATCATTATTATATGATATTAAAAAGACACAATTATAATCGCAACAATAAATTATGGTATTTTATGACTTAACTGAGCAAACATAATAGAAAAATATATTGTTTTCATCGTTTTTAAAGATCAAAGATAGCTCAACTGTATTATAAATTAAAGCAAACATATTAAAAATTGATTTGGCAATTTCCATAAAATATTAAAACCATTTTGTTAGTTTTCAATTCGATTTAAAAAATTGGTAGATGAGAATATTTGATTTTAATTGGCTAGTAGGTTGGTTGTATTTACGATAAAAAAAAAATACCATGAAAAACACTGTTTACATACTGTGTGCCTATTTGATTTTACCTAGTTATATACACATATTAATATCACATATTATATATTTTTATATACATTATATCATTTTTTTTTTATAGTGTGTCTCGTTGGCTGGATTTGGCTTTCGTCGTGGAAGTTATAAGTGTGTGTGCCGTAAAGGATATTATTTTCCAAATATCACAAGCACCGAAAAGTCGTTCAATGGCATCGTAGTAGAAGAAGAGTACGAAAAGCTTATGTTGGTGAGTGTAGTGAACGACTTATTCTGAATACTCCCAATAGATGTTGACATACCTATTATTGATCCATTATTTATCTATCTTTTTTGAATTTTTTTTAAGGGAAAACCAAATACGTACAACATCGAAATGAACTTTCAATGTAAAAAATGTGCCGAAGGTTGTGATGATTGCGTCGATTTTAGTCCATGCATCGCCACCTACGACATTATACTTCGAATCACAATACTATTATTAACGCTCCTAGTGATCGGATTTCTACCAATGGTAGCTATATTTACGTTCAAATATAGTGATCTCAAGGTAATATATATTCATAGTATTCAAATAATATTAGAAAAATGCATTGTGTTCTAACCTTTTTTATTTTGAAATTCAAATCACCACTAACTTTGTAATTCAAAGTTAATGATATAATTGTATGCATATATTATTTAGCTACACTTCACATGTTTATAATGACATGGATATTAAATTAGTTATATGAAACAAAATATTATGTTACTTCTATCGATGTTTAGGTATTCTACACGTTTTACGTATCATTTAACAATATTATAATTACATCTATATTCATTATAAGCTATAATATTATAACTGCCAAATAACTTGTGTTAAAAAAAAAATATATACAATAAGCGTTTTATGAGTACCTACCTATATTTTGGAGTTCGTTAATAATCGTTTTATACTCCAATTGCACCTACATAAGAATATATAATAGAAAGCAGTTTTATTTTGACAATTGATCGCAATAAAATACGTGGTCTGTTTCCATAAGGTTACAGTAATTCCCTGATGCCTAATGAACGAAATCATACTTACTTGAAAATACTGGAAGTCACTCTGTTGTATAGTATAGGTTTCGAGGGACCCTAATCAATAATATGGTCACTGTAAGACATCTTCAGTTTTAATTTAACATACTCTAAATGTATAAAATATCGAATGAATTACTATTAAAATATATTTATAATTAGTAATTTTATAACGAAAATAAATAAAACAAACTTGGGCATAACAATCCACGATGGTTCTAGTGTTAGTTCTGGGTTTATTTTTTTACGGTATGTACAGTAATATTATTATTATTTTTATTGGATTTAAGAGTTCGACGACTGAGGTCATTAGCCTGTAAGGTTGGTAGGGTTGATACAGTAGGTTTAGGATGGTTGGTACGATTGGTTGACAACACGTGTATGTATGGCAATGTTTTTGTGCGGGTGGTCACCCATCCGGGAATTAGTGGCAGTGGCTGTTACTTACTCTCATTACGTTGCGTGACTGATCGCAGCCAACGATTCACGCCAAGCCACAGTAATATTATAGTTTACGGTAAAAGATAACGCACTGTATGTCAGTAACATCAACCTAACTTTTAAACAATTTATATAAAAATTGTACGTGATTACTTGGGTTTACTGATTCTAATAAATAATTGTCTGAAATATAGATTATAATAAAAACCTTGATAAAACTTACTTGCGAAAAGTCTACCACTGCAAACTTTGAAGCTTTTTTCAAATAATATTAGTGAACTTATAGGTGGATAACATTCAATCTAAAAGCCTAAACAACTAACAATTTATAAAGTTACTTTCTTTCCACTTGTGTTATTTTGAAAACGTATCTACCAATAGCATCTATACTAAATAGTAAATATGAATAAACAATAAATATATTCTCTTATCTCTGATTTATTCGGTTTATATATCAACAAGCGAAACATATTATATCTAACCAACAATATCTTATGACAGCTTATATTGCATTATTCCTCTCAAATTTCAAGCTTTAATCACCCACCTTGTAGTTGATTTCAAACTCCGTTGGGTGCCCTATATTAATCATTTTAAGCACATCGTATCCTGTTGTGCCAAAGTATTTTATTCCATTACTGGCACTTGGTGGGAACTCGTCTATCTGTACACTCAACATATTATATACTTTAGTCACTGGATTTTAAATGAATGCTATTATAAATGTACAGTACAAAGACATTATTATATGTATTTTTTTTTTAGTCATTCTGGTGCTTCGTATCTTTTACGAAATTAATTTAAAGAAAAACAATGATTTATAATTACTTACATATTATTAAGTACATACTATTATCAGTTACTTATACAGGACAAATACATAAAAGTCACATTGAACTTGAAAAATTCACTCTGCCATAATTATATTACTATAGTATAGGTATCAACTATTAAATCTAGTATACATTGTGTCTTCGACATTGAGTAGGTCACTGTAAAGGATGTGTTAATTTTTGAATCAATTTCATCATTATATATTTATATACGAAAAACGATTCTGAATGGAGACGGTTTGAATTTTTCCATTAGTAATATTAGAATAGGTTGATCTAATTTTTAATAAAAATAAATCTTTTATATTGCATACTAATAATTTAATGTTCTTACAAGCAGAACGCAACGAATTTTCGTCAGGCATTACATTTTCAAGCATACAAATATTTATTAAGATTTATGGAAAAAAATCTAAAATCTATAATGTCTATAAAAAGGTATAAATCAATCTAAATATTTTGGATAATTCAATGTGCGTATGTTACATAAGTAATAGTGGAGTGTTCTAAGTTTCCAGGATTATTATTTTTTTTATTTCAGCAAAATAACAAAACTCGTTTAAGGAGAAATCATTATTTTAAATGTAAGAATCGATTGTTTTCAATATTTTAACTTGGAGTTGCTCATATAAAATGTATGTCCATAGTGGCTTAATGCAATTAGACAAGTTTTTAGTAAAAAAAAAGTTATATTTTGTCAAAATCTAGTTTTGCGTGATTATTCCGGTTAATCATTAATTATTATTTTTTAAGTACTGAGAATTGTTTAGTTATTACAATTTGATACAATATTCTACCACCAGAAACCACCTTCAAATAATTTAAAGATTCAAGTTTTTTTTACTGTTCCAAAAACTGGGGACAAACACAAACATTTAAAAAAACACACACAAGATTGTAAATTTAATACGTCTATTGCTCCACTAAGAAACTAAAAAAAAAAAAATAGTTTTATCAATAATTGTATTGTATGGATTCAATGTATTATATTTATGTAACATCGATATAATTATTGTATTATATTATATTACATTGAACATTTTTATGGACCAAATATAGACCTAACCACATATTGAAATAGATCGTGCAAATATGACTTTATACAAGAATAAAATACAATGTGGAATAACTGCCAATAATTGTACATTATACATAAATTTCCTTTCGCATAATAGACATTTCTCACCTATTTTGTAAAAAAACCACTTTAAGACAATGAAAGAGTATCATAAAGACAGTACCCTTTGACAGCGGGTTCTGGAAGAAAGATAGAGAGCTGACTTATGTTTTAGATTTTTTTTAGTCGATGAAGTAAATCTTGTTTATCATCATATACGTCAAAGGTTTTTGGATCCATCACATATCAAGTTTTTCCACCTTTTTAGATTTAGAGATAAATAAAAAATATATATTGGTGTTAAAGATGTTCTAATAATTTTGTTTTTTTTTTTTTGTCTGACCTCTGATTCAAAAATCAAAGATGTTATTGTCATTATTAATTAATTAATAATTATTATGATTAGAAAGTAATAAAATATCTTCGTTAGGGTTAATATAATAATATGAAATATTAAAACTTTGTTGATTATAAATATATTTAAAGTTTTAACTTTTTTTTTTAACAGAAAATCAATATTTTTATATATATTATAAATTTATAAATACATAACTAAAATAAATAAGAATATATTATTTTAAGAGGACGCTACGCATGCATGTGTTGAGTAAACTTCCACAAAGATTTCTGGCACATTATATATCCTGGTGTATTACAATCCGAACTGGGTTACACCAAAACGAGATTATTAATTGATAATTTTTCCGTGTCGAAGTCATATTATACAGCTATTTCCAAAAACACCAGATAGCACATTATATCTAACCCACTGTAAGTTGGAAAAAGGACCAACTTGGTTTAACTTTGAAACTTTAGAGTTAGAAATTATACTCTTGTGTACGCACAAAGCCTACCTGATAATATACTATTCGCATATCACATTTGTGTCTCACAGGCAACGCTGGTCGGGATGGATATAGCCTATAATAATATGATGTAATCACTAATCAAAAGTATCCTGACTGACTCACTGACTGATAAATGTAGAGTCTAGACGATGATAGATTGAGGCTTGCAACTTTCACGGTACCTTCGTACCACCATGAAAGTGTGCACTAAGAAAGCATTTTCCAATATTCGCATTTTAAAGTGCTATACCTTATTTTTTTTTTTGAGACTCAAGATGGCGATGAACATTTTTAAGTTTTGAACACCATTACCACCGAATATTAAATAACGAATTGAACAAAGTTTGAATCATATAAAGTTGGCATTTTTAACAGGAATCTAAGCGCACGGGGTTAGCTAGTTTATTTATAAATTTAAAGAAAAATGAAAAATTTTTATTAATAAATAGTGTTTCTCACGGTTTCAGCATGCCTACTGTGCTTCAAAAAATTTAAATGGTTTAAAAATAGTGAAGATTGTATAATTAACTATGGGTACCCAAGTCTTCTCATAGTATATAATATATAAAATATATTTACATTATGTCAATGATATAATTTCAAGTATATTGAATATACAATTAAGTAGGTATAAAATTTTAAGTTTAATACCGAAATTGGGTAAAAAGTTCTAAGCGAAAAAAATCACTTTCCGCAATTCATATCAATATTCGATAAATATTGAATTTCCTTCTGTCTAAAATGACTGACTGATAATGTTCACAAAGTGCTCAACCATGTTTTCATGTCATATTTCAAGAGCTTATAGGTTAAGGAACTCACAAATAAACTAAAAATATATGGACGAATACAATGCCGAAGATTATATAGGCGTAGCTATAGTAGCGTCACATACATGATGATGTATTTAAGAAAAATGTTACTCCATAGAAAATATTTTAAAAAAATATTTAAGAAATGTATGTTTAGGTCTTTTATATATTACTTCATATAAAAAATTTAAATATGTTATTTATTTATAAATATTAAATTGCTTTAGGTACATTATTTAATAACTGTTTTCAATATTATAACCAATAAATATATTAAATTTTCGTGTTATACCTATGATTTTTATACGACGTACTTTTGGCCAGTATAATATACCGTACCCTATAGGTTGTAATATAAAAATAAAAACATGCTTTAAACGTTTCATAAATAATTTAAAATTATTTTGTAATGTAATATAAAATATGCATTTCTATGTTGAATTAAAAAATATATAACTTAATCAGAAAATCATTTTATAAATCTTCATATTATACTACGTTGTATAGATGGTTTTATTTTTTAAGTAAACAATTTATTTGTGAATTGGTATAAAATATATAATATATCAAACGAAAATATTTATTTTCTTAATTTCATTATTATAAATACGTGTAGGTATTTGCTGAAATATCTCAATCTTCTATTTATTTAAATTCAATGAAATTTCATAACAATGACAACATTTAAAATAACAAAAAAAAAAGATAGATCAAAAAAGAATAATTGATACTGAAATTGTATTATAGCAAATACACGTACTTCGTACTATAATATCAAACTGTCATCTTGTATTTTTTTTAAACTTTTTATTGTGTACTGTAAATAATGAATATATTGTTCAGAAATTGAATTTGAATGAATTTCATATTTTATGTTTCAGATTGTAAAAGCCGCTAGTCCAGTGTTGTTACAGATTATAATCTTGGGAGCTTTTTTTATGTATACAACGGTAAGCTATGACGACACCGAAGATCCAACGTGTAACAACGTTTTGATTAAAAAAAAACGTATCAATATTGCAGACATTATCTCATAAACTAAAAAAAAAAAATTACAATTTACAAAACTCTTTTAAAACATACTTTGGAAAAGGGGTCTATGACACTATGGAGTGTGGTTAAAAATCCAATCTCAATTTTTAGTAGAGTTCAAATATTTCAAACTATCTCAGTTTCAAAATATTTCACTCTCAAATCTATTAATTTGATAATTTATTTAAATTTTAAATTTTAATACTTATTGTACTCATAGGCACGGGGGAGGGGGAGCATAGCTACTAATGGTTCAAGTACACAACATAAGAATGTGAATCAAATCTTAGAAATAGCCTATGATAGTTTCAATCTAAGAATGTAACTAAAAACAAATTACGGGAGGCAACCAAATCCCAGTGGAGCTATTCCCCATTTCAGGTCCCACAATATTCTCATATTGTAGGTTAGAAATAATTAAGTTTCAAGACCTTCTTTGGTTTTCTGTTTAATTATATTTATTTTTAAAATCGAAATTGAAGTTTCACTAATATGTGTATTATTTTATCGTGGACCATTTAATCGCAGATATCAGTGTATTCTACAATGTTTAAATTTAACATTTTAAAAATAATGCAGACGTAAACGATTAAGCCTATATTATTGTATTGACCTAATCAAGCTTGAATCAGAATACAAAAAAAATATAAATTACCTATACGATAGATTAAAATTTAAGATTTTCACTTAGAATTTTTTTTACTCAGGCACTATATAGGCACTAGCTGACTTAGACTAATTTCTAAAAATAAAATTGAACCGTTTACTCACGAATATAATTACAATTATAGTAAAATTACCAATAGTGTTTTTATTATTATATTTTATTTTTTGCAGATCATCGTCATGTACCCAACACCAAATCTAGTAACGTGCACTGCACGGTTTTGGCTGAGGGAAATTGGATTTTCCCTCACATACGGCGCACTCATGTTGAAAACTTGGAGGTGAATTTATTCGCTTACTTCCTTTTAATAGTAGGTCCCCTGTAGTTTCGGAAATAATTCCTTGTTAAAGGTTCTGTTTTCCGCTTAGCTAATAAATAGCCATTTACTTCTATCTTCAACTTTAATCCGCTGTATCCGTTTATTGGGTCCCTAACTTGATAAAATATAATTTTGCCTCGTTCAAATGTGTTTATGCATATTTATAATGTGTTTATTGAACCCGAATTATTAGAATAATATTATGTTATAAGCATATTCATTAATCAGTCATGGACTAGTCATACTCATAATAATAATTATGACAATCTAATTATTATTTTTATCACAATATAATATAATATATATTCGTGTATAATATTAAACACGCTTTGAACTTAATTTAATTATATCTACTGTGCTTTGTTAAAATTATTAGCATGAATTCTCTCATTGTGATAATTATATACACAGAGATTGTCAAAGAACTCTTATAAATAATATATTTACATGCTAAGCGTATCTTCCTAATCATTAATCATTACAATACTAAAGTAAATAATATTATTGTACCTCATCATAGATAATATTGTTATTGAAGATACAAGGAGCAAAATTAAATTGAATTATGAATGAAATAATTGTCATACTAAAATTATTTTAGTTTAACGTCAGAAAGTTAAATAATTTTTTTTTTTTTTTTGTTTATAATATGATAATCTTTACTAATTTTTCTTTGATTTGACTTAATCCAATGTTTTGTGTAGTAAAAACTTTTTAAAGCTATTAAATTTTATATAGAAATTAATTACAACTTTTTTGATAAAACCATTTTAAATTTTGACATTGACTATATAATGTGAAATCAATATTTTATTCCAAATGTATTTTAAAAATAACATTGTTGCTCATTTCTACTTATTTTCTAGTCATTAATTATTCAACTATGATATTCAACTCCTAAACTCACATAGTGTGTGTATACTAACAGCATACATATAGGTATTAGGTAATACAATTGAATCAACTTTTTTTTATTTTCCTGATCCTTATAGTTTAATACTGAGATGTAAAATATATATTCGTGTCGGTTTTGAGTCGTGCAACTTTAGGATTTCCATGTCGACAGCAAAGTACAATTGTTGATTTTCATCTTTGTCAAATATTGACAAGATAATTGACATTTTATTTCATCCACAGAAAATAAATAAATTATGGTATTCTTTGAAGTTTAGTTCCGTCTATAAAATATAATAATTTGTAACACATATTATACACTACACATCTAATGCATATAATAAAATGGTGGTTTAACATTAAAATTTTTGGAGTAGATACAAAAAGATAATTTAGGTGTGTTTTTAAATGTTAATTTATTAATTTACATCATTACAAAACAGCAATAGTTTTCTTATTCCATTCACAGAGTATCTCAAGTGTTCAAAGTGAACTCAGCGAAGACCGTTCGCATCACTGACAAGCAGCTAATTAAACTTCTGCTTCTAATGATCGCATTTGTCACCGTAATACTGTTCATCAGGACCATGGTGTCTCCACCACACACGATTGTCGGTCGCACAGCAGACAACCTTAAAACAGATATTTGTCCCACAGATTGGTGGGATCACTCGTTTTCTATTCGTAAGTATTCATTATATTTAATGACTCTATTACATCACTACTAAAGTACGTACTAATGAAGTAATACATTTGAACATCAAATCTAAGAATCTGTCCAAAACACAATATTTTATCGTATATTATATTATAATGCACAATGTTCATAATAAAAATTAATTAGCAGAGTGAAAAATCTCGGACTAAGTCTAAAAATAAAGTATTATTGTTATTTATTATGATATGATATTATGTTATATCAATTTATATTTAATTTGTTTTTATCAACAGCTTATTTTGATCAATAATAATATTTGTATTGATATTTAAAGATTCAAATATTATTATTGATCAAATATTATGCAGCATGTTTTTTTTAAAATGTTTTCTTATTTTTAGTTGAAGTTTTGTTCTTAATTTGGGGTATCCGGTTGTGTGTAATGGTTCGAAAAACGCCGTCTGCTTTCAATGAAAGTCGGTTTATTTCTATAGCCATATATAATGAGTTTATCATGTCCGTATTTCTCAATGTTTCCATGTAAGTATTACACAATTTGTCACAATATATTAAATTACTAGTTGTAATATATACATGTATTCATGTATAAAGTGTACTGCTGAGTTATTAGATTTCAAATTGTTTAATATATAACTTAATAATAATAAGTAATAATTTGGTACAATAAAAATGAAACTAATAATTATTGTCTTATTCAAAACCCCATTTTGAATAAACTAATAAATTACTAAATATAATTAATAGGTACTGGCTATTTTCATAATATTATAATATACTGTAGGTACTGCCATATTTGATATTTTGATAGTAGTGTAAGTAAAGTTAAATAATAATGTTATAGGTACATTATAATTTGTATCGATTACATTTTATGTTTATTTTAATTATAAAGTTTTTATAAACAAAAATCTTGAGAATGAATGATAATAGTATTGTTAGATTTAAAAAAAAACTTTATCACGAATAACAGTTATATTAATTGTATCTTAATAATATAATATTTGTTTTATCAAAGACAAATAATATTTTTAATCTTAAAATACATATATTTTAATTGTTAATGGTATTTTAATTTATGTTAATTATTAATATTGTACTTAAATATTCTTAAAGCTTTAGTTTCGTTAAATAAACCGTTTGTTAAATTTATTTTTAATTATATTTATGGTCATTAATAATAGGTTAATATTATGATTGATGAAATTAAAATTTAAAAAAAAAAAATAATAATTATCAGAAAGTTATTAATCATATAAAAAAAAAAACTATTTACGTGTATATACCTTTTAATTTTTTGAAATTCCATCAATTGCCTTGAGCAGTATAATAACCCTAACTGTTGAATATCCAACGTGACAAATTATTGTTAGTATTTTTTTCGGAAACTAACCACTCGTCGTTATTCGTTCACGAAATAAATTTGATGAAAATCAATTGCAATATTATAATGTAGAGTGTGCCGAATGCTGAATATTATTACATGTTGGATTTAATTTTGTTTCAAAGACTTCAGAGCATAATAATATTTTTTGTAATTAATTAAAAAGTATTAAAGGGTAGGTTATTTTTAGTTAAATATTTTTATATTAAAAAAAAATCCAATTTGTATATATATGACATCAATATTGGAAAAAACATATTATATTTTTCTATTTATTTTGATTGTTTAGTAATATAGTTGTGCAAACTTCACAATGTTTTTTGAGAGAATCATCTGGAAAAGTTAGGTACTAGAAAAAAGTAGTGTCAAAAACACGTTCTTAGACAAGTATATATTTTTTTTTTATTAAATTGAGCTCCATAAAGAATTTTTGTTCGATGTACTATTGCTTTAACATTTTAAGACATCTGCACCATTGTGCTTTTCCTATTTCGCGCTTTTTATACACATATTTTTTTTAAATCAATTTATTAATTTCAGAAATTTAATATTAATGGTATTAGTTATTTTCATATGTTTGTTGAATTCAGATATTTACACAATACAATTTTAATAATATTCCTTTCCCGTTTATTCTGTAAACAATGTGCACTCCATTTGAAATGAGTGGATTTAATTTAATAGTCTCGTACAAATACATAGGTATACACGACACATAAACGTTAATATAACATAAGTATATTATAGTGTATTGATGAGCTGAAATAATGGAATAACATTTAAATAATTCATGCAAAGTTTAGATTAGTTTCTAGCCACATGACTGCATACACTTTTTACTATTAACGGTATACCTATTATTGACATTATTAGCATCAAAGAATAATTATATTTCAATTTCTTGCATGTAATTTAAACGGTAAAATATTTCAATTTAATCTTTGAATCTCAAAACATGACGTCATAATATTATGTTAAATACCTATAATAGCATAATGATTAATGAATAATTATGTTATTGTATTCTATAAATACTGTAACATAACTGAACTTAATTTTGCAGCACCAATATTTGCCTGCATTTGGCCGTTCGAAAATACAAAATACAAATTGTTAGCGATGTTTTATAAAAATATGTGAAATTGATTTAGTGAATTCGTATGTGTTCTGCTCATTAATTTCGTATTCAGTTTTTAATTTATTAAAATTTTATAATTGTTGTCCATTGAACGTACGATTCGAAGACTGAAAACATATTAATAATATCTATCAGGTATATTGATAAATGATTTCAAAAATAAAAATAAAATGTTTAGTTGAATAATTTTATTTTTATTTTTATACTTCATCTAATATCCTAATAACATATATATATATAGATAAAGATACATATATTGTATATTATATAGATTGATTATTTTATAGTGAAATAGGTAATATTTTTAAAAAATTATACATTGGCACAATTTTGCATTCTTTAATGATTCTCAGTCATTGTACTTTAAATGAAAAAAAAAAAACAATTATTATTTATAAATTATAATAGTATTGTATATTTTAGTATCAAAAATATAAAGCTATAAAATGTTGCACGTAAATTGAAAATCCTGGTATTCTGGTAAATCTTGGTATTCTCTACGTTTCCCAAAACAATAATATATTTTGTAAATTTAAATAGTCAAGTTTTGGTACTAGCTCTTACCGATATTTAAGTTTACAAAAACTCTACAGACTTAAATTTGATGCATCATAAAGTAACAAATTACTTATAACACTTTCTTGTACAAAATAATTATTAAACTTAAATATAATTAATAAATAATAAATAATAACTAATTGTTAACTTAAATTAATTAAATATTATTATTTTAACTTAATAATATATATAAAAATATATTATATTATTATTATTATCCTTTTCCGATTTACCTTGTCACTTTTATAATATGATATACATTTTTTGTTTCTTTTTGTAATTGTTGAGATATAATAATTTATAGATTAAAATCTGATTAATAAAAAAAAAATTATTATTTTTTAAAGCTGTTTAACTTCTACTTTTCCTAAATATATTTACTCATAATACACGTTTTTTTAAAAATTAAATAAAATCATTCAAATTGTTCTTAATTACAATAATTGTCCATATATTTCAATAATATACCGATTGTGTCGGGAAAAATATGTTTCCAGAATAGGTATATTTTTAAGATAAGTAGTTAAAGTCATTATCAGATTATATTTAATATATAAATAAATAAATTTGATCAATATTTCTTTTATTTAAATATTTCTTTTACATCTTATCATATATGTATACTTAAAATTAATCTCTATTATGGTTTAATACTAAAAAGTATTTTTTTCTTTTAACTTAAAAATGACTTATTTATGGATATATTATGGTCTTATGTCTTCACCGTGTATATATGTCATATAATATACTTAATAAAATATATATTTTAATCAATTTTCAGGATATTTTTAAAATACCCAGCTAATCCAGATTTACAATACGTCATATTTTTTTGTCACGCTCAACTTACAGCAACCGTATTACTGGGACTTTTATTTGGCAGTAAGGTAAAGAAAAAAAAAATAGTACAAATATACTTAGTTTGAGTAGTTTATAGAAAAAAAAAGCATGACCAAGAACTTATTAGTTATTACTTATTACCAAGTGTTATATTAATTAGTTTTTATTTTTCAATCGATGTGTAATGGTAGGTAATTTTATTATTCAGGGGAAAAATGTATTTCACATAATAATGCTGTAGTTATGTACTTATCTCTTAATAAGTTGTTACAACTTACAAGTAATGTTAGAATAATGATACAAATAATAAAAATTGTAAGTTTATAAGAAGTCTTGAAGTACCCATAATTTATTAAATATTCAAATATATTTTGCAAGTTAAAAACAAAATATTTATTTTACATAGGTAATGCTAAACTGTTTAAAAATAATAATAGTCTGTTTATATTAATAGTATTACTATACAATTACCGTTATTACTTAATATTACAAGTAATTTATATTATATTTGATCTATCATTTAAAATATTAAATAATATGGAAATAAAACCAAATCATCATTATAATAGAATCGTACCTAATTATTATTTTTCTCATATTATGATTGATAATGTTGAATTCAACTTATTTGTTCATAAATTTGTATATCTATTATAAGCTGAGAATATGGAAAAAATTATTAACAATTGTATTAATATTATATATATATTATATATAACTATATAATATATATCACTTATACGTCATTTATAAAAAAAATACGATACAAAAGAAGAAGTACTTATTACATTTAAAATAAACTATGTTGAGTTATTTTTATTGTAAAAATGGAATACGTGTGGATGCATGTTGATTGTTGGCATTGTGTTAGATATTTTCTACAAAAATATTTTTTTTAACTTATCCTATATTATATACTCATATTGTTGGTATTTTTAGTACTTATTTGTCTCTCGCTGAAAAACAATAGATAATTCATTACAGTTAGGTATATATTTTAGTGAATAAATAAATAAAACCATCGCCTGCGTTAATATTTCAATAACATATAGAATAAACGTACATTCTCTTGTATTTTTCACCGCATATTAATAAATTATTAGGTTATATTACAACCGGGACAAAAAATTTAAAACAACAAGTTTTTAAAAAAAAAATAACGTTTTTTTCAAAAGATCTAAAAGCCATAATGAACAAGGATATAAATTGAAATTGTTGACATTTTAAAGAAACAAAATAAACATAAACTATTTTAAATACGATCGACGGAGACTTTTTAGTTTAACAAATATAAAACACCATACAGAAAGTTTAGGTATATTTAGCTAACATTTTTTAATGAACACAGTTGTAAACTGACAAGTCATTTCCAAACTAAATATTTTAGCCTACTAAAGTTCTTTATTATGATGAAAATAATTAAATTAATAATCATGAAGAATGAAGATTAATGGTAAATTTGATAAATTATCATAAAGTTTTAATAGTAACAATAACTAACATGTATGATATGTTAGTAGGTAATAATACAATTTGGACATGAAACTAACATCGTGATAGTTAGGGGTTTTCTCCTATCTATAGATGTTATTATAATTGTATCAAATAAAAAAGTATTTATAAGCCATATAATTTGGAAAAAAATACTTTATATATGTCCGATATGTCTATATTGTCACATATATCTTGGACCATATATAATAATTGAGAAAATGTGAAAAATAAAATGTTATAGCGTATAAAATAATATGTGAAAAAAAGGGAACTAGACCTAAAATTATATATTCGGAGTGTCGAATGAGAATAATGAATATCATATTTTCACTAATAAATAAGTTCTGTAATTTAGAATATTATCTTTATTTACACGTATTACCTACGTCTATAATTGTATTTTTATTTTAACTTGATCTACGTATTAGTATATTATTAAGTAGGTAGTAGTGGTAACAAACTTCTATAATATAGGAACGCGATCAATTCAATTTTACTACAAATCCCATGGCAATAAACTTCCACGTTGTAAAGATAATGGCAATCTAATTCTGCTCATTGTAATTTATTTATTTTTTGTTCAGTAATGATACTTTGTACATACAAAAAACATATTTACACATTAACATAAAATATTATTATTCTTGTTATTTAAACTATTATTTTTTTTTGCTAAAAAATTATTGGTTTATGACTCCAGGCCTAATTACCTACGAGAATACTGAAGAATATATTATTCCCCCAATGGCCAATTATTTTTGCATCGTTTTGTTAATCTGTACGAATGCATATTGCATAAAACTACATTTTAATTATCTATTTTATTATCGTGGAAGGATTTTCTTACTGCTAAAAAAATACAATGATAAAAGTATATAACCATTACACAATGATAAAAGCTTTTTCCTTGCGGTCACATTTCAAGTCACATTAGAAGAAAACTACGGCTGTCTATTTTATTTCTAATATACTGTTTCTTTAAAGTTAATACAATAAGTTATAACACTATTTTTACTAACCTTTTTTTTTTCGATTTTCTTACTATTTAATATATTATGTAGTAATCATTGTTGATATTATTGTAGGTATACGTGTAACGTGTTACTTAATATCGTACTACCTTTACATATTTATTTTAATTTTAGCCAGTAGTCTTGTATAGAGTATCAACTATTTTTGGATAAACAACTTCAATTAATTTGTTACTTAAAATATTTAAGAAAACGTGCAACTCTTATTTGACGTACATTCAACTTATAATAAGTATTTAAGTTTAAGGTATTTAGTATACATTTTTTGCTTGTTTATCTACAGGCTTTGATAATATACAAAGGAGAACACAAGGTGGAAGAGACGTCTTCTCATAAAATAACTACACAAAAGCTGAAGTTCAATAGTAAACAAAAACATTCTGATCCGTCGTATGAAAGTATAAGTGACAACAAAGAAAGCGCAGAACTCCAGGTACAGAAAATGATGTATTATTACATTTAATAATACAATAAACGTTATTGTCGTTTAAACTTATTAAACGTATAATTATTTAAAATAGTTATTTTGTTAGTTTTATTAATAACGATTTAATTAATTTCAATTTCATTTGTTACCTTACAAATGTAATTCATGAGTTATTATTATTAATACAAAGAGATAATTGTGAGATGTGGGCTTAATATAATACTCGTTAACCATGCTAGAAAATGTGGATCAACTGTCGTGGAACATGTTTGGAGTTGAAATAGTAGCCTGCCCTATTAATGATATTCTCCAACTCCCTTGTTAAATTGGTTAGCTCCTACAGGCTGTAATATCAGACCATATATATGTAGCCAACAATTGTTTAAACTTAAGAGCTAATAAAAATAATTATGCCACATCTTTTTTTCTATAATGAAGAGATTCCAGGTCTTACCAGAAGTTTTTTTTATCCGTTTTTCCAGTTTTAAAATCAGTTTTCGTTTATATTCTATTATTATTGATAAAATATTTTTAGACCAAACCAACACGATAACGTTTTTCAGTCTTCAGGAATAACTGTCTTTTAAAGTATGCACATTTTTTAAAATAATTGTGACAATTATGAAACAATACAAAAAATAAACCCGAATAATGTTATATTTATAATGTTATCAGGTGTACAAAGTATATTCTCAAAATATATTTCCTGGCTACGACTATTATTTAAGGGGTAACATCTAGGAAATTTGTAATCTCGTCTTTGACGCCCGGGATCTATGTGTTAGTTGTACCTAACTTGTAAATGATTATTAAATTAGATTAAGTGAAATTCAATGCAGTATCACTCTCGTACGCGCATGCAAGTGTCAAGTACTCGATAACAATATAAAATTCACTAAACAAATTTTACGACAACTTGCTAATTATTATTGTTTTGACAAAATTAAAGTTAGTTAACGTTGTCTGATTTTTAAAATAAATATTTGAATTCAGCAAAAAAATATCCGTCGATCATACTAAACACTATTTGTTTTTAATTTTAATTTTAATTTTGATTTGAAAAAGTTCATATTTTCTAGTTTTCAATTATTACAGTTCACAATATAATATAATATTCAATAAATAATATTCAATTTTTATAAAATGTTCCGTACGATCTATAGACTATTTTCTGTCGATTAAAATTTTTTTTCAGAATCAAAATTGGACCACATATAAACTAACTTTAATGTTGTTAAAGTTGAATAAAATTGACGGTAATAACGGTAATATTTACTTCAACATTTAACAAAAAAGATTATTTTAATATTTTATAACCGTAATTATTATTATCGCATTTAACATACCTAATTGCATATTTTACTCTCCCGATATTATATTGTATATAAGCTGTAAAAGTATTATTTTAAGGGTGAAATATCGATTTAACTCCACGAATCATGAGTATCTCGGGAAAATATTATATAGAGGTTAGGTGTAAAACATTATTTATTATACTTGTTGTTCTTAAACAGATCTCATTAAATCATATTATTTTATTTTAATGTGTAGTTTTTGGATGTGCATACTTATATTTTAATTAGCTAGAAATCGTAATATAAATTTTGCCATAAATTTCACCAAATATTTCTCTTGTATATTAATACAATTTTCCAACTTTAATATTTTATTTATTTTCCAGTAAATTACGTAAATTGGCAATAATTAGTAATTCTGTTAATTCCATTCAAATAATTTAATTAAATAATAATAATAATTATTATTATTAATTACTTGTAAATGTCATGTATGACATACTATAAGTAATGCATGTATGCAATTTATTAAATACAAACGAAAACCGTTTAATTTGTTCTAAAATATAATATGTTGAACAGCGTTAATTATATTCATAATGTTATGCTTACAGGAAATTCGAATCTTAAGAACCACCATAGAAAACCTTATAGAAGAGTTTCTCAAGTGTGGACCAGCATATTCTGACTATGTATTAAAACTACAGGCTATGTTGGAAGTGATGAAGAACTCTAAGCTGGGTGAAAGTGAAGAATTACAGCAGAAATTGGCATTGAGCAATGGCTGCGTTATCAAAGTGGATAGTAATAAAGATGATTCATGTACAAAAAAAAATTAGGTTACATTTTAAATTTATTGAGATGGTAATTATTTTAACTATGTCATTGAAGTTAAATAGTAGCTCAATACATCGGATAGTGATTTTCCGTCTTTGTACCTGTGAAATATTTTCATTGTGATCTTAAGTTTTTAATTTTTACTAAGCAGCATTTTATTTCACTAGTTAGTTATTTCATATTTTAATATTTATTAGATTTTTGTAGTTTTAATGATGGCAATTGACCTGCTGCAGGTAGCAAAGGATAATATTATGTGAACAATTCACGTATATGAAGATATATATTTATTTTTGTGACCAGGTGCAGTATAATAAAAAAAAATACTTGAAATAATAGATTAAAGTTTAGTCATAACACATTACATATTATATACTCTGTTCAGCGAGAGAACGCACCGCATCCACACAGGTTCCCACAGGTTCCCACGTCACCCTGCTATCGAAAACGGTTTCCCTTTGGCAGGGTTCACGTAGGGATGCGTAGAAGAACCGATTTTAGTCGGCCCGTGGTGTGTTCTCTGTACAGAGTATATATTATGAGTATTGAATTTTAGTAAAGAACCTACCTATTTAATGCAATAAATGATAGTACGGTGAAAATCGTTCAATAAAAACAATTTATTCGATAATTAAAATATACCTAGTATTATTTAGCGTTGTTTTGTTTCATACCAGGAAATTTGTGTTATTTTAATGTTATATATTATTGTTATTAATTTATAAAACACTACCTTTTTCTAGTATCTACTTATACTTTTTTATAATAATAGCTGTTTTTCTTTGTTATTTAATTAATTTACAGTTAGACGTTTATTTATTTGACTTATATTAATATGAAATAAATACGTATACTTTTCTTCTAAAATATAAATCTTAAAAAATGACAATATAATATATGTATAATATATTGTATTATACTAATTTGTAGTCGTAAGATGCAACTTAATGCCTGCATTGGCATAATGACACTTTTGTAAGTTAGGAATTGAATATTATTATTTTAATTTTGATTTACAAATTTGTATAATTTGTCAGCAACAAATACATAAAGTTAATTAATTGGAAAAAAATCGTATATTAATATTCACAATATTAAAAGTGATTCTCTTACATATTACTTTATCACTGTCTTAAACATCTTGATAATATAGATACAGATTTCTTACAAATTTAATGTTTTATTTATTATAGGTATAATATCTATAACACATTAAATCATAAAATTGGTAAAATTATTATTAATTTACTTTAAAAGTTCAAAAGTAACCAACAGATAGTTTCAAAATGATATAACAAAATACAGCGCTGTTTAGTTTTTAAGTTAATTTCTAAATAGTTCATGATACGCTTAACGAAATTCCAAATGTGTACAATGAACCAGTGGTTTTCCATGTAATAATTCTCAAATTCAGGTAATCATTTTAGTGTACATTTTAATATTATTAATTAGTGTCACGATAATTTTAAATAAACTTCTACTTATATGACTAATTTTAATACAACATAAATAGTATATAGGTAGTAGGTACCTATATTTTGTTTGATTACTACTGGTGCGATCATTTATACTGAAATTGAAAACCAATATTAAATATGTATGATAGATTGCCTTTTTTTTTTTTTATAGATTCCATTAAAATATTTGACCAACTACTGATCTTTTAAGTGTTCTAAAATGCTTTTATAAACAGTATTTTATATAAATTATAATCGATAATTTAATATCATAAATTATAACGTAAAGTATACCTATATTTCTTACTTGTATTTTGGCAAGTTATACGTACTATATAATTTCCGTAATAAATTAGTATATTTTATTAATTTTTGATGTACATTTTAATCAAATTGTGTTTACATATCCTTAAAAATTCGTCTCTTTCTTTTACAACCTTGTTATCGTGACATAGTGACGCATTATAATATCATAAACAAATATTTTTCATTTGAAACTTTTTTTAAAATCCATAATACATTTTTCATTACAAAATTATACACAATGCGACTCAAGTTCAACCGATATATTATTTAAAAATGTAGATGGGTCGCTAAAAAATATAACAATATAGGTTTATCATTTACACACGTACCTATATATACTATAACAATAACACGTCATAGTATAGTCCCCTAAAACGATTAAAGACTACTGAACAATGAGAGACATTATTTCATTGTGAATTTGATGAGTGGTTTTGCTGATTTTCCGTAATATTTGTCCCACAAATTCAACACACACGCACATACATACCTCTTACGGTATTTACGCTAGCCTTATTCGAAATTAATCTGAGCACTGCGCCACGCATAAAATGTAGCTCGATAATATGACACGGATCCGGAACAATGACAGTAATTCTAGTCCAGAATTTTTTATTTTTTATTTTTGAGAGGGGAGGGATAATAATTGATTAGAAATTTATTATCAGAAAATAATTTGCCGAAAGAAAACTTCACCAGGGTGACGATTTCGTGACGATGGAATAATCGTAATAATAATAATAATAATAATAATAATAATATAATATTATGGTCAACAGCCTGGCTTATGGTATTTGGTCTCCGCGTGCGTCGAGCGCATTACGCCCCTGATGGATCGTCATCGCGCGATTTGTGAGAGTTGTTCGTATAATAATTTGACGGCACCGTGGAAACGTCGCCATAACACGATTCACGCAAAAGGCCCGTTAGTTTTAAGTATGAATAAACGTCTTAAATGTAATTTATAACAAAACACATTGCTCGTTATTATAATACGATACCTAATATCATTGTCACACGGTTTTTCTATTTTTTATTTTTTTTTTTGTTTTACGCGTTTTCCCGGACACAAATGACGTCATAATAAAACTCGACGTGTTTGCGACGTCGCTGTAATTAACACGCGATCGTTCGTCCAGACGTCGGTCGGTTTGATTGAAAATAAAACTGCATCGGACGCGTGGAGAAATCACAACAACGTGTCAGTGTCAATTTTCCCCTCTATATTTCCTCCGGCGGTAATCTATTTTCGGTCAGTGGCAATACGGTCTCTGATGTATTATACATGTGCGTATTATTATTATATGTAGGTATATAATATTGAATCATGATAGACGGGCGTGTCGAGTACCCACCTACAACTACGATCGAATAATTGACTTTGGTTGTATCCCATAATATTTATTACTTACCTATATTTCCCCGATACTACTCTGATTATCCTCAAAATTCGAAATTTCCCACAGACATTTCAAGATAGTGGTTTGCTTATTTTGATGATTTCCAATATTATTTGGTACATTTTTTTATCATTTCATTAGTTTTTATCCCATTTTTTTTCGTAAATTCCATTAACTTCTTGCCCCGCTCTTAGGGTTAACGATGTTATGTAACAGCATCAAACCCAGTCCAAATATCATATTCAGAAACAGCTGTACTAAATAAACTGAATAACTATTATAATAATAAAGATAAAGTTTAACGTTTTATATTCATTTTTAAAATACTATTGCTCTAAGGTATTCAAAATTCATATATATAATAATCTATTTTTGTATTATGAGGTTAGCGTGTTTAAATGTGGTGATCGATTATCAAAGATTATGTTATGCAAAAATTTTGAAACACAATTTGAATTCTAAATATTGTCAGTCCTTAGGTACATGAAGTATTTAATACTCTTCTATTACAAATAATATGATAATGTTATTGAATTAAATTATTTCAACGCAATCACAATAATTCTTTAATATCCTACAGCCATTGTTTTTCACCGATAAAACTTTCGTCGCCCGACGTAGAATATATATATTATATTTTATTAAATCGACGTTTTGCCAATAAGCCACTAAACATGTAAAACATGTTCCTGCAGATACCCATTCAAATGAACAATACATTAATATTATGTGTTATCAGTTGTAGACGTCGTTCTGTTTCAAATAATATAATACTGACCAATAATGACGAAATTAGTTATTGTCCCATTGGTTTTCGTTGTTTCTCTAACATTCGTTCTTTTGTTTGTTCGGGGTCTATAGACTATCTGGACATTTCGCGAGCATTCAAACCGAACCCTCAGTAGGTACAAAAAGAAAAGGGAAAAAAAGAATTACCAAACAAAAAAAAAAAAACAAAAATCGACAATAGTTTTATATTTTATTTTTCGGATTTTTACTTTGTAGTAGGTGACATTTCACGCTCGAGATACTACTTAAGTACCGTATTCGAGATAGAAAATTGAAAAAAAAAGTCCATATCTTTGGTATTTTGAGAAGGTATCTGAAAAAAAAAATAGAATGGTTTTGTCTACAGGCGTATTCATACAGTCATGTTTTGCTCGAACAATACATTTTAATATTTTATGTCTATACGTGAAAAAATAATATTATTGTAAGACGTATTCCAAAAAATCCTATATTTTGTAATTTATATTTGTAATTATTATTGTAATTATTATTATAATATTTGTTATTACAAAATTATCATGTAAATTACTTATTTTAACTAGGGTATAGTATTGCACATAGATGTTAATTAAATATAATAATATACAATTAATATTTAAAAACGATTTTTTTTTTTTAATGTATTGAATAAAATTATTGTAGTAGGTATATTTAGTATTTACAACTATATGTGCTATATCCAATGGATATTATCCAGGAATGAAAAGACAAAGGTTTTACTGGTTTTAGATTGTTTGTAACATATTCAAATTACCAATGCTGGTTGTGTTTTATTGAAGTTTAGAAAACTATTAAAATTCAGTTTCCTAAGAAATTATATTGTTATATTATATTCTCGTAATAAACTATATTGTAATTTACAAAATATTTTGTACTTATTGGAAAAAAAAGTATTTACACGAACCTATTTAATTGTCTCTATTGTTAAAATAAGCTGTATAATATGTAATAATTTTGAAGAAGTCAACTAATAAAATATTTAAAAAAAAATTCTATTATAAAGTTCAATATTGTAGCCATACTTACGATAGCCACCGTATCGCCAACGCTGTCAGATGAACACATTATTATAATATAACAAATACATATTATATTATTTTTTCACACATAGGTACCGTTAGCAGCCATGAAATGAAACTCTTTCAAAACGATCATTATCAAATAATTATATATTTTTTATTTTGATGTGAAACGTAAACGTCACGTTGATCGTCCCTCGTCCATCATTATAGCCGACAACTATATACTGTAGGTATATACCTACCTCGTCGAGAGACGTCACTCAATGTTCATTCTGACCCCTATCTTTGGTGGTCCACCAATATTATCATATATTATATTAATGCATCAGCGTAATATTTTTACTGGTTTTACAAACAGCGTAAGTATCTATAAAATAATATTAGTTTTTTTGGGGAATCAGCTGCAGTTTAGTTGATATCTCGGATAAATGATAAGCTATGCTCGGAATGGGCTCATAAAGTAGCTTTATTTTTACAATATTGTTACGTACCGCAATCGTAGGTATAAGGATAAAAAAAATAATACAAACTGCAGCGAAGACGTGGACTTATTGTAGTGTGGGATAGCCATGTGGAAATTTAAAACACAACGGCGATAATCGCTAAAAGTGGGAAGCAAAAACCTGCAGAGAATTCTCTGCAGAATCCTTAGTCATAACATAATTATATTGTATATTGATAACGCTACCTTATCGCCGTATTATAACATTATATATACCTATATTATATTAAATTATTCCGATACGCTTCCTAGCTCCTATTGAACGATAAAAAAATTCAAAGTCTGTATAATATTACGAGCAGACGTAAAAAAAATAACATTAATTGAGACACACAGAAAAAACAAATAAAAATAATGATAAATTCATTAAACTATTGAAGCTTTGTCCTACAGCGTAGAAAAAACACTGCAGCTATATAATAATATATATATTCCCGCGTTAGTAGGTGTAGTTGACAAATGGTATAAATATTTTAATAATATTATGTGGTTCTGAATTTCCACTTCTTTTTTGTCGGCCAGATAAATCGCCGACGAGGCACACAATATATTATTATTTTATATCGGTATATCACCGCGCGCGTAATCACGCCGGATTTCCACCGTTATTGTTGCCGTCGGGGCCTTATGTATCATCATGTGCCGTGTGATGGGTTTGGTCGATCGAAAAAATCACAAGTCATCGAGTCTGAGTGTCGGTTAAAGTCACGGACGGGCGGAGAGTGAAAATAAAACGCCGCGCCGATGAGATCGTATAAAAAACAAATAAAACATCGTTAAAAAAACCATTCGTCGTCGCCACACTTTGACGAGAAAACAATAATAGGTACCATCTATAATATAATATATTATGTTATACAGAACACATTGACACAGTTAAGGTATGCGTGCGAAGGGATGAGTGATGACAATAAAAAACACGCACTGGCTCTAATATATCATAAACGGGTATAAGGGTACAGTACACACACGCTCATAATAATATATTATTATAATGTTATTACATTATTATCAATGTATAAAATAGTGATGCCATGGGGCTTTGTGGACTCTGTTCATGGTACTATAATAATGTATATACATCCGTTATAACAGTGTAATATTGAATGACTATGTTTTGAAGTATGTAACCTTTCAGAGTAAACCACTAACATTATGTGTAAAAATTTAAAATAACAGAGCTATTGATTAATGGCGTGACAATCATATTATTATACCTACCTGTAAACGTCATAGGCGTGCGTAGACTCCAGTTTCGGGGGCAGCTAGAGATTAATCCGGCCCATTATCCAAACTCACCTTTAAACCGCTAGTAGTTTTACTTTTTTTACAATAGGTTATTAAAAATTAAATAGAAAAAAATCAAAATCAAAATTGTATTGGTTTTTTTACCATAAATGGTAAAAATATTTATAATTTAAAATCATGTAAATTTTTTTTAAATTAGACAGGTCGATTATTTTTATACTGGTAAATTCTATAATTATAAAATATTTATCTATATAGTTAACGTTTACTCGAAAAACAAATAAAAATTGTATATAGGTAATTGTATATCTAGAAATGTCATCATTTGTGGAATTATAATTTTGATGAGGCCCAATATTAAATATTTTCCGGCCGTGGTAGCCCCAAAAATAGTTCAGGGCTAGCATATGCTGCCTCTGTTGCCTCCGTTCCCACGCCTTTGATAAACGTTATCATTTGTATTCTATTTAGATAGCGTATTTTCAATAATTTCTTCTTTAGTTAGTCTTTCTTATGTAGTTACTACTTTTTTCTCGTAGGCAGGAATATAATGATACGTACTATAATACATTTAATACTCACTTTTTACTCGGTAGAATATTGTTATTCAGACTATACGATATAATGTGCATTCGATTTTATCATTATTGATATTTTGTAGTAGTTAACACATACATTTTTTTTTCAGTCTGTAATACTTTTACCTATGAGTTTGAATGTATAGTATGTAGATTATAGATACACAGAAATGGGGGGGGGGGGGGAATCGGTAGAAAAAGCAACCTTAGAGATACCTAGCTATTTATGTTATTTATAACGCAACTCGTTGTATCATTTATGTATTTTACTTGGTTTAAACTGGATTTCGTTATTCTTGGAGTTTTAAATATAAGCTAGGAATTTCACTTTGGACTTTTGTGAAAACACGAAATCCAAAGTTTTACTTATCTTGGAAAAAATTTAATATATATTGTATTTTAATTACCTATATATTTAGGAAGGAAATAAAAAGGGATACACTTCTTCTACCAATATAGGTGACAATCGGCTCATAACTTATTAGTTATTAGTTATCTGACATATTATAAAAGTCAGCGAATTTATTTAATAACAACAACAAAGATGCACGATATTTATTGTATCATACACTTATTTCCAATTTGTTTATGATACAATGAACATTAAACAATATACATTTACTATTTGTTTTATTAGACAACACTTTTTGTTTTAAAAATAAATTTGAAAACACATTGTTTGAATAAAAGTCACATATAAATATTTTGTTTCTGGTCATTTTTTAAATTAAATTTTCAAATCGATTAAATTGATTCCAGGACTAAAAAATAGAGAAAAATAACCCTCGACTGAACGGCTAAAAAAACGTTTTTTATTAATTTTTTTTGATGTAGAACTCTTTGATTCCAAGCCCGCAAAAAGTATGTGAGAAAAACTGTACTCTTTAATTGTGCCCTAATGGATTTAATATGACATTTCTTATCTTTAAATAATTGTTGTTGATTTTCGAGAAAGTGGTAATTTAATTGATTTAGATATTTGATTATACAACGATAATTTGTATTGGTGTGAGATATTGTAGTTTAATAAATTGTATTATAGACGACTTCAATATAATTGGAATTATAGTTTAGTTTAGTCTAATTGGGGTTCGTCATATTGTCCATCAATCCATATATTCTTATCGAGTTGGAAGATATTCAAATGCATACCTTTTTTTTATTTTTATTTTTTCATTTTATCGAACAAAAATGTATATTTACAATCAGTATTTACAAGTTATACAATAAGTAAATTTTATGTGGTTTGATTGACGGAAGGGAGAAGTCAGTGTCACCCGATAGCATATTGTGGTTTGTTGTAAATTTACTTATATTTTAAAAACACCTTTATGTGTTATTACAATAAGTATTTATATTATATTATTATAAATTATGGTAATTATTACCCTCTAGTCTTATCAAGTGCGCTCAACTTAAAACAGTAAAAAATATTCTTATACCATCCTCAGCGTGATGGCTTTATTTTGGATACAATTGTATTCGAAAATTTTGTTTTATTATTTTTTATTACAAACAACACCAAATATATGTACTTAAATGCATCAAGTAGGTACCTGAATTATGTTATTATTATTTATTTGACTTGACTTGAGTAATCCCATTGTTATCGTATATTCGTACGATAGGTTATTATATTATACATTATACAATGAACATGCACGATATAATTATTTTTTTACACTTCGGTGATATACCTATAATTCTCTTTTATTCACGTGTCGACATTTGAATGTAAGAGGTTTTTTTAGCTCTTAACGGAAAGTTATTGTAGACCAACACCATAGAGTAATACTCTATGACCAACACTCAACAGTTAAAGGTAAAATATAGATAGTTGAGTATATTATACTATAGGCAGAGCTTGAAACCGATTGAAATAGTTTCGGTTTCGGTTTCAATTTTTCAATACCGGTATTAGGAAATTTCGGTTTCGGTTTCGATTTTGTATACCGGTTTTGAAATGTTTCGGTTTCGGTTTCGGTTTCGGTTTTGAATACCGGTTTCCAAATGTTTCGGTTTCAACTTAGCAATACCGGTATTAAGAAATTTCGGTTTTGTATACCGGCTTCTAAAGTATTATCAGGGGACTATGTCGTCTATACAATTATCATTCATTGTTCCGTAGGTATTGTCAATTGACATATTATATAGTATTTGCTAGTAACTTTATAGTTTATGTCATTACTATTTATAAAGCAACTAATAATTTTGCGAATAATGAAATGTTTATCAACAAAATTAATTATGATCTCAATTTTATTATGATTATTAATTATGCGTATTAATGGAATTTACGTATTTAAAAACACGTCAGTTCAAAAAAAAAATAACGGTTTCCAATTTTTTCAGATTTCGGTTTTGAATTTAATACCGTTTTCCAATTTTTTATGGTTTCGATTTTGAATTTAATATTTTAATACCGTTATCCAATTTATTTCGGTTTCGGTTTTAAATTATAATACCGATATCCAATTTTTTTTCCGGTTTCGGTTGTGACTTTAATACCGGTATCCAATTTTTTTCGGTTTCGTTTTTGATTACGGTTTTGGTTTCGGTTTTAAAATGGTTTATAACGGTTTCTGAAATCGGTTTTAAAAACGGTTTCAAGCCCTGACTATAGGTATAGTTATAAGCTAATGATAACAATTAATCCGAGATAACTTTAAACTTTAAAGATATAATTAAAACTAGAGTATCTATACATCATCTCGATCATTGGCAGAGCAGTACGCAACATCATTATCAATTCTGTTATTATAAAATTACAATAATACGGTATATAAATATTTTATATTACACAGTATAATTAGGTACTATACTTTAGGCGAATTGCATAAAATATAATAATTCAAGTCAACAATATAAAATACTAAGCACAATCATTTTGTGTTTTCTCAAATAAAAACTGGTAAAAAATGTCATTGTGCAATCTCATTGTGTTTTTTTTTGCAGGTAAAAAGGTAAAAGTTCGTCATCGTATTGCACCAGACATTTTAAGTATCGGAGAGACGCTGTTTTGGATCACTATAATTTAGTTTTATTTTGCATTTTGATATCCACGTACCGTACATGTCGTAAGGCATGTTCAATTCAACTATTTTAGTATCGATGGACATTGATCCGGAAGAAACAGCATGTAGGATTAACAGTCACAAAATATCACGATTTACCGTAAGACCGAATAATTATCAAACATCACTTCGCAAAGGTTGATTGATTTGTGTGTTTCAAAAGGTGGCGATTACGAAGCCATTCTGCTTTTGATTGTTACTAAAAACCGTAAAAGAATTTACTACAAGGATTTGTAATAAAATAAACAAAATAAAATAAATTACTATGTTGACGAATTCTTGCAAAATGTCAAATAATGTTTTTTGGTATCTCAGAACACAAATTCTCGTAGACACTTCTTATTATCCATACATTAATATGGCTAAAAAAAACATTGCGTTAATCATTTTGATACTAGGAATTTTCGAGTTCTATGTGACTAGTTACACATTTATTATAATATTATGTTCACTCTACAAACATATCATGACAGTATGAGTGCACGTTGTTATATAATGGCGCCACTAAATTATTGGATTTTTCATACATTTAGACATATAAGCTAGCGAAAAATAAACATATTTCTAGTAGCACAGTTTTAATTTTGAATAGTAATTGGAATTCGTTAGTCTCTTTTCTATGTTTTTTAGGGAAAACTTTTTAATTTTTTTGGCTTGTTACAATTTATTTCTTCCATGTTACGAGGACCGGGGAGAGAACCGTGATTTGCATTACAGTTCCCCGCGCTTGTTATACCTTTAAAGTGAAAGTTTATTTTAAGAAATTAAGTACCTAAATCATTTTGAACCGTAATACGTAAACTATCTAAAATGTCCAAAATCTATTTCCTAAAAATCATAGAAAAGAGGGTGACGAATTCAAATAGTTTTTCAAAATTGAAATTGGATCACTATAAGTATGTTAATTTTTCGCCAGCTTATTAGCATTATTCATTATAGCTAGTGTACAAAAATATTTTTCGAGAGTGCGAATTTTCATGCGCGTACGTGTGGTATGGTACATAATCGTCCGCAGCCGGGTGATATGAAATCTATTGTTATCGAGTTCAAAATTTTTCGAATTTCTTTGAATTACTACGAAATTATAATCGAATATCTTACACATATAGAACCACACACACACACACACACACTAATAATCATTTACGACTGACACGTAGATTACGGGCGGCGACGACAAGATTAGAATAGCCCCCTTAAATAATAGCCACTAAAAGTCGCCTTAATATATTATTTTTGGAAACTACTACCATATGTGATACTAAGCATATAATACGCGACATTAAGTCTTTATAAATTATAAGCATAATATGATTATAATATTTTATAGTTTTTAGTGACCATACACGCAGTGATCTTATGTATTTGACATTTACCAGTTAGTAAACAGTAAGCCTACAGTAATAAATAATAATAATATTATTATTATTATGAGTAAATTCATTTTCGTACCACTGGTTCGTAAACGATTAAATGGAAATAACTTATGGCAAATAGTGGAAATACCGGTGACTTGAGCAGCAGCTGTGTTGGTGCGCGTTGAAACGGAAAACCTTGCGAAATATTAAATAATTATATATTCGGATCTTTGATAATCAAAACGAAACGGCGACGCCCGGTGCTTTCGTACAATACGAGTGTGATGGTTAAATAGATTTTTTTTAACGAGGAAATGAAAATGAAAATGTTCCTTGAAGGTAGTAATTTCAGAATTACGACGAGATGCACAATATTCGTCGGTTCACAAAGTCTGTTTCAATGCATAAACGTGTGCGTGAACTTGGGTAGGTTTATTACACTATAGGTGGAGATCCATTTAAGTCTCTACGCTTATCATTTTGTTAAGTTTTAACTTTTTTGAAAATATTATTTTTATATAATTTTATGTAATTCAAAAATAACATTTACTCTTTCTATTTTTTACTGTATTTATTTCTATAATTTTTATGTTTTTACTTTTTTGAAAGACACGCTAAACATGTTTTATTTCATATATTTTCAATACAGAATATTATTCTTATTCATAGTATTTCAATTAATTACACTATGTATAAGTAGTTCATTAGTTATAAGTATTGAAAGTTTAAATTACTGGAGGAGTAGACAACGATTTGCGCAGTACCACTCTACTCCGTTAATCTAAACTTTAAATACTTAATAACTAATGAACTGTCCGAATATTTGATTTGTATAGATTGAAATTGTCTAAATAAAATTCACTATATAAAATACACTATATTATTATATATACGCTCAGTAGGAACTTATACATTATATTAATTTTTCTAAACAATAATTTAATGAATCTGTAATTTTGTTTTCCCTTTAGAGCTTAGACTTAAGTACTTATATGAAAAGTACGCAGTTAAATTGTAGTTAATAAACATATTGATACGTAAGATCTTATTCTCGGGGATCTTATTATCGTTTTCAGTAGTTTTATATAGCTTAAAAATATAAGAATATAACAAAACGCATATATCTAAAAACAATTATAATACCTATATTAATCTATTCAATTGGACATTTTATTTCGATGTGTTTAAAATTGGTTTTCATGCTAATGAAAATTACTGCGTTGCAGGAAATGGTTTAATAGTTTTGGAACACAAAATTAATTGGGTTTTTTTTTTATTGAGTATACCTACCATACTACCAAAAATTGAAAAACGTATAATTATTAATTATAAATAGCCTTATAAAGTTTTTGGAACGGAATTCATTAATTCAATATTTCTTATTATTTAAATATTAAAGATAATAATACAGGTAATTAAAAAAATAGTTTCATCACAATTCACAATCAATTAGAGAGTATGCAAAAACGTGTACAAAATTGTAAAATTATAAATATTCGAAAATATTATTATATTATGGATATATTTACGATAATAATTATGAAAATTTAATGTTCGATTGAAATCGTAGGTTTTGTTGGTACGAAACAATTCACAACGTGCATGCGACAATTTTATTACGGTGATAATTGATCTCCCCATATACGGTTATGGCGAATGAAATAAACATCTACGATGGAACGATGGATATCCCTATTACCATACCATTTGCGGTTAAGCTCACCATAAAATCAATCAACAAACAAATTTCGCTCTATCAAAAGTATTTAGAGAATGACGAATGTTTTTTCCTTATCGATATTTCTATTATATTCCACAACAACATTTTTATAAAAATAAAATGGCATTCAAAATTCTATTTGACACAAAAGAGCCATCCATTAAAAAAATAAAAATAAAAATAACCTGATCTAGTTAAAAGTACTAATTATACATTTATAAAATCTGGTTTTCATCAGTATTTGCTACTTTTTAATAATTTATTCTAGTTTTATTTAAAAAAAAGGTGGGTAAGCGGATGTCGCTCTGCTGTACAGTAGGTTACAAGTGGGTCACCGTATAATGGATAGTATTAAATTTGAATTCAATGATATAATATCACTGGATAAGAAAAACGATTCTGAGCGGAGACGGTTTTTCAGTCTAGGTATTAGACATACCTATTATAGGTATACTTATCAGTTATCTATAGTATTAAAAAAAAATTGACCTATAATAGGTATTAATAATAAATTCCAAATTAATCATATCACAATATCAATCAGGTAACGCGTTATACAACAAACAGTGGTACTATCATAGATATATAATAGTATACTTTAGAAGTTTCAAGTACCCACAAATAATATTATAAAATCACAACAAAATAACTAAAATAGTTATTCCAGGTTTTTAATATGTAATTTCGTCCAAATTTGAGCTTAAAATGACTATAAAAATAAGCTGTGCTTATGTGTTTCTTAGAATTTATGGTAACAGAATAAAATATTTACGTGGAATCTTGTTTTAAATTTTCAATCCTTAGATATAAAAGTTGAACATTTTATAAATTTTTAACTACAAAATAATTATTCAATTTTAAATTTGATAAATTTTGTCAAAATTTCAACTTCAAATGCTTATAAAAAAAATTTGTGCCTATGTATTTTTAATATTTTTCAACTGCTATTGTAAAAATGTATCAGGAGCCCTGTATTCATTTTTTACACTTTTTGTGCTCAATAGATATAACTTTATTGATATTTATAGAAAAAAAAAACTAAAAAAATTGATAACTTACAATGTCCGTTAACAGCTCAAAAAGAGTCAAAATATTTTCAAAATTGTATGGTGTATAGGAAATGCTAATATAAACATTCAGTGAAATTTTCATGTATTTACAGTTATTCGTTTTTGAATTACAACAAAATAAGGAAATCGCCACATGAGAAATCGAGTGAATATCAAATGTTGTAAAAATATAAATTTCAAATGCTCATAAACATTTAATTTGACTTGCTTGTAGACATTTTTTTTTTTGAAAAAGGTAGACAAACTTATAAGGAATCTTGTATTACATTTTAATATCTTAGATTTAAAAAAAAAAATTTTTATGAATTTCTAACTCGAAATAATTTGCAAATTTTTGTGATTTTTCCATATTTTGTCATTTTTTGAACTTTAAATGCTTATGAAAAAAAAACTGTGACTAACGATTTTTAATATTTTTCATCTGCCTTTGAAACAATATACTAGGAGCCTTTCAAATGTATATTTAATATTATTGAACTTCCATTAATGAAACTTATAAGGAATTTTGCATTAAATATACAAGTGACAAAGTTTTTATCAAGAATAATTAAAAAAAATTTACAAAATTTATAAAATATTAGCTCAAAATGTGGTAAAATGGTGCCATATAATACGAAAATGCTTATACAAATATTTGGTAAGAATAGTATTGGTTTTTCAAGACACTTTCTTCTTCTACTTGGAATTTTCAATTTTTACCTCCCAAAAGTATCAACTACATCTACTTTTCTATCAGAAAATATGTTAATCTCAAAAATTGAAGTACTTTTACTCCCAAAAATGTTGTTGACAGACAAAAAAAAATACACACACCATTGTAAATACAATACATTATTTTTCTCCGCTCAGAATCTAAAATTTTTACAAATATCTATCGTTTATTTCCCAGACCTTTTCTTATTTTCTAAATTTATTGAAATAAAAATTAAATATCAAATTTAAGATATTATAATACTATCGAAAGTTCAATTTAAATTTTAAAGAGTGTGTTTACAATGTGTTTTTCTCACATTTTGGAGCATTAAAAATGCTTTGAATTTAAGCTTTGAGGATGATAGCAAATTATAACTAGTCGGCACTTAATGGAAGAAATATGTCCAGTTCTTTTAAAATAACCTGGAAAAAAAAATTTTAAGAAAGCATCGGATTTTTAATGTAAACCAGAATTTTTTCATAACTAGATTTGGATCATTAAAATATGCATTTTATTTGCTGTGCAATGTTGCCGAACAGTACAAATAAACTGTACTAAGTTGTATAAAACTCATAAAATAAAAAAGTCGGTAGAACATTAAACGGTTTAAAAAGTTTCCTTAAAATGTTCAACAGCCAATTTTAAAGTACTTGCACACTAATTCAGATAGTTTAAATATAAATATGAATGTAGATCCAAGTTGAAACAATCATAATAACATATTATATTTTCAAAATCAAAAGACAATCCTACGAGAATAATAAAATTACATTCTATAAAACTTAAATTAAAATATTTAAAATATTTTGTGAAATTGAATTTATAATTGACTAACGCACCTATATTCTAAGGAAAATGTTTATACTTCATATTTTGATTATAAACATAACTAACTTTATTATAAACTATACTCAACCATTTTGAGCTACATTTCTTATTCTGTTTAATAATTATATTTTAATGACTTAATTTTAAATCTTTGTATTATAAGATTGGTTATTTAATAACATTTTAAGATAGGTAGTTTTCGTGCCGAGTAAGGGCATTTGATTTAATCGTTTTATTTTTAAACTAATATAATTATAAAATGTATGACATTGGAATACATTTAGTACGAAATTATGTCGTATTTAAGGGATTCTTTTGTACTCATCAAATAACCACGATTGTATTCCCATAAATATATTTAATCGACTTATAAATTCCTAATATTATTCTGGATATTCTGAATAGGTGCATTATTTTTATTTATATATTCCAATATTTATTTGTTTTTAGAGGTACCAGTGGAATTGATATTGATTTGAGAAGGGTAGACATTGATCAGTGTCCTTTGCCACCAGGAAGTAATCATTTTAACATATTCGCTTCTTCTGACAAGTGTAAAAAACAAACTACTCACGTAAGTTATTATAATATTATATTGTAATACACGTTAACTATCTTGTTTTAAACATTTGTTTTTATGAAATTGTATTTATATTTAATGTAACAATCTATAATATAAGTATATACATATTTTTTTTTTAGATTACTTTTTTTAACATTGACATGCAGTGTATCGAATGTAACCATCATAATAATTCAAAAATGTAATACATTTTTTTCGATATGCTTATGTTGAAAATTTTCGAAATGTTATCCACTTCAAATAATTTATTAATTATTAGAGAAACCTTTAATGGCTATAAATTATTAATTTTGAAATATTAATTTGCAACATAGAATTTTAATTTTATATGGTGTTACAGAATACATTTCTAAAAATGTATTACAAAAATTAGTTAAATACAGGGTGATACGCCTAGCATACCCACCCTCATTATTTCTTTTAATAATCAAATTCTGATTTTTATTTTTATTTTTTATATATACTCTCAATCTTATTTTTTTAAATTGTTGAACGTATCAGAATAAAAATTCAAACAAGTATAGTTTTTTAATTATTTAACTTTGCGTACCATTGTACAAAGGATAATAGGTCCATGATAATGGGTTTGGAAGATATGGGGGCCATGGTGATTTAAAAGTGTCGATAATTGATATTAATTTATTAAAGGAGCACACAACACAAAAAATAAATTTTTTATTTT
>NC_042495.1:60996360-60997940 GCF_005508785.2 Acyrthosiphon pisum
TAAGCATTAAAGTTCAAAAAATGACAAAATATGGAAAAATCACGAAAATTTGGAAATTATTTCGAGTTAGAAAATTCATAAAAATTTTTCTTTTTAAATCTAAGATATGAAAATGTAATACAAGATTCCTTATAAGATTGTCTACCTTTATCAATCAAAAAATATCTATAAGAAAGTCAAATTAAATTTTTATGATCGTTTGAAATTCAAATTTTTACAACATTGGATATTCACTCGATTTCTCATGTAGCGATTTCCTTATTTTGTTGTAATTCAAAAACGAATAACTGCAGATACATGAAAATTTTACTGAATGTTTATATTAGCATTTCCTATACACCATACAATTTTGAAAATATTTTGACTCTTTTTGAGCTGTTTATGGACATTTTCAGTTTTCAATTTTTTTAGTTTTTTTTTCTATAAATATCAATAAAGTTTTATCTGTTGGGCCAAAAAGTGTATAAATTTAATACAAAGCTCCTGATATATTGTTACAATATCAGTTGAAAAATATTAAAAATACATAGGCACAATTTTTTTTTATAAGCATTTAAAGATCGAATTTTGAAAAAATTTATCAAATTTAAGATTCAATAATTATTTTGTAGTTAAAAATGTATGAAATGTTCAATTTTTGTATCTAAGAATTGAAAATTTAAAACAAGATTCCATGTAAGTAATTAATTCTGTTACCAAAAAATCTAAAAAATACATTTACACAGATTATTTTTATAGTCAAACAGTTTATTTTAAGTACAAATTTGGACGAAATTACATATTAAAAACCTAGGATAACTATTTTAGTTATTTTGTTGTGATTGTATAATATTATTCGTGGGTACTTGAAACTTCTAAAGAATACTATTATATATCTATGATAGTACCACGGTTTTTTGTTGATGTATAACGCGTTATAAGTACCTAATAGATATTATGATATGATTAATTTGGAATTTATTATAGGTACCTATTATAGGTCAATTTTTTTTTAATACCATAGAAAAGTATATATATGTCTAATACATAGACTGATATACCGTCTCCGCTCAGAATCGTTTTTCTTATACAGTGATATTATATCATTGAATTCAAATTTAATACCATCCATTATACAGTGACCCACATCTAACCTACTGTACAGCAGAGCGACATCCACTTACCCACCTTTTTTTTATTGAGTATACCTACCATACTACCAAAAGTTGAAAAACGTATAATTATTAATTATAAATAGCCTTATAAAGTTTTTGGAACGGAATTCATTAATTCAATATTTCTTATTATTTAAATATTAAAGATAATAATACAGGTAATTAAAAAAATAGTTTCATCACAATTCACAATCAATTAGAGGGAATGCAAAAACGTGTACAAAATTGTAAAATTATAAATATTCGAAAATATTATTATATTATGGATATATTTACGATAATAATATGAAAATTTAATGTTTGATTGAAATCGTAGGTTTTGATGGTACTGAACATTTCACACGTGCATGCCGACAATTTTTATTACGGGGATAATTGACCTCCCACATATACAGTTATGGCGAATGAAAATAACATCTACGCTGG
>NC_042495.1:60998040-61069572 GCF_005508785.2 Acyrthosiphon pisum
TTAGAGTAATTTACGCTATTACCTATATTCATTCCACGAATCTAATCACACTCTTTAACGGAAAGTCGGGATCGACTCAAAAGTCAATGACAATATACTATATGTTATAAATACCACATACAATTTCAATGATTCAATATTAACAGTGTTTGGCAAGTTCTTTAAAAAAAGGAATTCGTTCCGTTCCTTGTTCCTTAGAAAACAAAGAATTCTTTCCTTTGGAAAATGAACGAGTTCCTTTTTTAGTTCCAAATAAAATAAAAGTTCTTACTTAATCATTAATGTTTTTTTTTTTTCATATACATACTTCTTTAGTTTTTAACTCTAATATAATATACAAGTACGTTCATATTTTATAATTCTATTTTGAGGTTTTCTTTAAAATTAAATTGTTGGCCAACGTATATCGATTGTATAACGTCGATAGGCGATAACGATCACTAATTAGCAAAATACATTAAACACTTTAAAAATACATATGTATATATATCTTAATTTCAATTATTTACATACTTATCTGTATCAGGGACTGGAACCTTGGAACTTGGAAGATTTTTTCGGTTCTGGTTCCGGTTCGGTTCTTAAAATAAATAAATGATTGGTTCCGGTTCCGATTCCGGTTCTTAAAATTACAAAATAAGGGTTCCGGTTAATTCCGGTTCTTACCTGTTCTTAAATATGCATTTTTTCAAATATTACTTATTGCTTTTTAGGTAGATTTTTTATTCATAGTCATAACTTGGGCCAGTTTTGTAAAAGATACGTTTAAATTGCATTTTAATAAAGATACATAACACAAATACATACATTCAAAAAGTATTTAAAATACATTTCAAATAATTTTAAGAAAAAGTATTTAAGAACAAATACAAACACTTGGCATGAATTTAAATATAAATAAAAATAAAAATTACTCGTATGTGTCAATGTGTGAGTGTGATAATGTAAGACAGAGTTATAAATAACTATATAAATATTATTATTTGTAGGTATTTTGTAAACATTCGTAGAAAAAATCCATACAAATTGTTATTCGATTATTTTTGTTATATTACAAATAACATATATGCAACCCGTATGTGTGTAAATAAATCATTGTTATTATTAATGATTGTCGGTCGTAATTAATACATAATACAATACGATTATTTCGAATTAAAAATTAAAAAGGTGGGTAAGTGTATGTCGCTCTGCTGTACAGTAGGTAACAAGTGGGTCACTGTATAATGGATAGTATTAAATTTGAATTCAATGATATAATATCACTGTATAAGAAAAATGATTCTGAGCGGAGACGATATGTCAGTCTAGGTATAAGACATATTATATACTTATATCTATGGTATTAAAAAAAAATTGACCTATAATATACACAGGAATATCACAATATCCATTAGGTAGGTACTTATAACGCGTTATACATCAACAACAAACCGTGATACTATCATAGGTATATAATAGTATACTTTAGAAGTTTCGAGTACCCACGAGTAATATTATACAATCACAACAAAATAACTAAAATAGTTATTCTAGGTTTTTAATATGTAATTTCGTCCAAATTTGAACTTAAAATGACTATAAAAATAAACTGTGCTTATGTATTTCTTCAAATTTTTGGTAACAGAATTAAATATTTACGTGAAATCTTGTATTAAATTTTCAATCCTTAGATATAAAAGTTGAACATTTTATAAATTTTTAACTACAAAATAATTATTCAATTTCCGTGATTTTGATAAATTTTGTTAATTGTTGAACTTTAAATGCTAATAAAAAAAAACTGTGACTAAGGATTTTTAATATTTTTCAAATATCATTGTAACTATATATTAGGAGCCTTGTATTAAATTTTCAAGTATTTTTACTTAACAAATAACGTTTTATTGACATTCATAGAAAAAAAACGAATAATATTGGAAAATGAAAACGTTCCTAAACAGTTCAAAACAAATCAAAATATTTTGAAAATTTTATCATGTATAGAAAATGGAAATATAAATAGCCAGTGAAAATTTCATGTATCTACGGTCATTCGTTTTAAAGTTACACCAAAAACAAAAATCAATTTTCTCGAAAACAGATTTTGCGTAAAAATTTCCGTTTTTCCTTAATTTTTCTTTTGTTTTTCACGGAGCTTTTGAAAACTATTGGAAAAATTTTACTTTTGACCCCCCAAAGTACCAACTAGATTTACTTTCCTATCAGAAAAGGTACTGTTGATGAAAATCCAAGCACTTATACTGTCTTAAAAGGTGATGACAGACACAAAAAAAATAAAAAAATAAAAAAATAAAAAAATATATAAAAAACACACATCATTGTAAAATCAATACATTCATCGTTCCACTCAGAATCTAAAATTAGTATATCGTACAATTTATGTTATATCCACAATAGCTGCTTCATGTGTTTGTGTACATAATGCATATTTAATTGTAAGTTAGGAGCTTACTTTTTGTTCCAAAATACCTACTACTATATAATTATGTATTTTATACATACATAAAAATTTTGATGACATTTCAATAACTAGTACTAAGTAATACTACTAAGTAAAAATATACATTGTGTAAGTGGCGTGTATCAAAGGGTCCAAGTGTTGCTCAGGCAACATCTTAAATATTAGTGGGTGGATATTCATAGAAGAAAAATAGGATATATGTATTTATATACGTAGGTTGGAATAACAATATTATATTATGAGGAGTAGCCGGGTAGGTCACCTAAAATTATTTGATCAACGACAATTTATTGTTTTTATATGTTACACGCTACTGCATTGCATGCACTATTTGCCACAACCGTGACTCACAAACATTAATGTTTTTTAAATTTATAATAATTTGTTTTTTTTTTTTGTATATTTATATACCTAAATCAGTTAGTGTCTTATATAGTTATTATGCGGGTATACCTATTATATTTGAAAAAAAAAATTGAAATCTAAAAAAATACACAATTATTATATTGGTTAAGAATATAATTAACGCATATTCAAGTAATGGATCTAAGACTAGAATTTTTTTTTAGTTAGAAAAGCGATTGCTAAGGCCTACATAAAATTGTATTATAGACTTTCGATGTGACATCTATTCGATTCATTTTTATCACCGTTATTTTATCGCATCCCTTCAATGATCGGATTTCCTGTTGCAAACGCACGACTGCGTTTTTTCTACATCCAAAGGCGATCGTGTACCCTTTTTATAACAGCACATATCTTAATAACATCGATCGCTTTTGGCATTTCTATCACGTATTATACAAATAAAATTCTTTCAGTGGGAAATTAATTTAACGTAGGTATTGACTGTTGAAAATATTATTTATTGATAATGTTATACAATTTATCATATTATCAGTAAAAAATCGGAATTACCTACGTATTATATAACATTTTATTATTTCTTATTGAAATATACGGGTCTTAACTTTTAAATGGAATGTATAAGAACTACTATGGCCCAGATGTTGATACCCTGAAAAAAAGTTGGATATAAAGTTTGTACCAAGTGAGTTCCATAATATTAAAATATGATATCAGTCAACATTTATAAAACTATAAACGTCATTAGTCATGACTCATGACTAATCAGATAATGATAAATAAAAAAAACCTCGACAATCGTTCCATATTTTTCAATACGACTATAATCAATAGATTATAATATGCTTAAAAATATAATACTTTTAATAATCATATAAATATATAATAATTTTATATAATCACAATTATTTTACACTAAATATTAATGAAACTATAAAATCATTTTGCTTAGGTAACTCAAGTCTTATATAACAAATAAGTAATAGATGGGTTTCTTATCAAATTATCTATGACTGATTTATTTTGATACCACATGACCACATCACATATTATTAAGTATATAATACTGATATGGTTATAGATTTATAGTCCAAATATAATGTCCATTTGTGTATTTTTTAATAAAAATAATTATAAGTAAACAGTCGGTAGTCATTAGATTGAATTAAATATACCTAAATACCTAATACGAAAATATAATAACATTCAACGACAAAAATATGATAGTAAAAAAAATAGTATTTTATTTACACCTACACTTATTTAAGAATTTTTTTAAGGTTTTGGAAATAAACTACTGCAGAATATTATCTCATTCCATTTCTCATTGATAAATAGTTTTATTGCCAAAGTCACATGTAAATGGCATACTATAATATAATAATATGTTATAAATTATACTCTAATTCAAATAAACATAAATATATAATATATAGGTATATTATGTATAATATTATACGTCATATATTAAATATATTCCTTCAGGTAATAAATACTGCAAAATATATATAGCATTACGTACAATAGAGGTATATTATAATATTTTATTATTTATAATAATAATTGTGTTATTTGATCAGGGTGTGAAAACAAACCATAGCACAGCGAACAGATGCTGTCAAGCCAGTAAAAGTTTCTATTAAAGTCCCAAAGAAGTTGATCGATGTAATGGGTATACGTAAATGGTTTACGGCGTGGAAAGTGTAGAAAACCGACGTTATATTGATGCTGAAAGTAGAGCTACACCGATGATCGAACGTTCAGTCAGTTGGCGCAGAGCCTGTGATAATTCGGGTAGAAGGTAACCGCGACCGTGGTGGTCGGTGGTGCGGTTGTATAAGGTCGTTAAAGGGAAACCTTTCAGTATATTATGTTATAGTCGTCTTTTAAATTATCTAAATATAGGCACCTACTGTTGTAACATAATAGTTTCCAGTATATGAAACTGACGAAATGTAATAATATATTGGTAAAGGATTTTTGAAAAATCGTACAGTATTAATTATAATATTTAGATTAATTCCAATAAAAATCTGATAAATTCAATAATATTAGTATATAGCGATTAATTATTTTTAGTCTTGATGTGTTGACAACTTAAGTTGTCATCGTCGTATAAGGTGATCAGTCTAGAATTTTCAGTATTCGAAAAAATACGAAACATCGTGTTTATTTCACACGCTGTCAAGACGATGAGATGGTGTGGTTTCAGCCATATTTTCCTCTGTTGGCGAGTAACAGTCTAGCAACGAGGGCCCGTTGGGCTCCTCTCTCGGAAAACACAAACGGAATGGGTTCCTCCACCTGCAGAGTAATTTTCTCCACCGTTGACCACTCGTGGTGCTCCGGTCACCTTGTGGTTCATCACTCGCCCGCAGCAAGTCCACTAAAGACACTTTGCTGTGAGCGTACATTTCAACGGCCGATGCTGTTCGTTTTATGGGCCGTCGTTTGTCCCGTCGCCGTCGGTCGATCGCACGCCTCGTCAGGTCAGCTCTAGAGACGACAGCTGACAAGACACGTCCTTGGGTTGGGACGCCCAAGTCCGTGAGCGGTGGGACACTTGTCGAGGGGGTCCCTGCAGCAGCCTGTGGTTCGACGTGGTCAGCCGCGTTCCCGCCAATATTTTCGTCGCGGTAGTCGGTATTCATTAATAATAACAATTAATCGATAACATTTTATTTTATTTCTAAGAGTCTGATATCATGTCTATTGACTTAGTGTGTTCTCGTTAAAATATGTTATAAATATTTTGGATAAATCAATAATTCTTTCTTGTGTATTTGGTAACTATCTATACTTAAATGTATATATTTTTTATGGATACAAACAACTGATATTATAATAAAACATAGGTACAATATGATACATAATTATTATAGAAGGGTAGTTCAGAAACTCTATACGAAAAATAAAATAAACATAGGTTGTTTGTCATCTTTTATCAAGTTATTTTTGAGATTTTTCACGACTTAAATCTTACATACCTACCTACTTTGTATGAAAATACATAATCTCAGAAATTCGATAAACCTACGTAATCATAGCCACAAAATGGACTGAAACGTGAACTAGTGACTTGTTCTTCACAAATTGTATAATCTTATTTAATAATATATATTTTATTTATTATATACGATTTGATTCTGTATACGCCATAAGGTATAATTACGTACTCAAGTCAATCATAACTCAAACGATTGACGTTAGTTCTTATGGTTTATGTTTAAGTTAAATCAACAAAATAAAAAATGAAATGAAACCTAGTTGGGTATCTATTAGTTAGATTAGTTTGAATGCACAAGAGACAAATTCCACTTGAAAATGTTTCTCTTGAGTTTGTTTGATAATTAGGTTTGTTGACATTTAAAATTTTAAAGCAATGAACCGTCGCATTTTGAAATAGACTTTGATTTGAGTGAATTTAACATGGTAAAAAAATAATGAATTTCTTGTTTCGTGAATGAATAACAAAATAAATATAATATGTTTCATCGCTTATTCTTGATCAATAAAGTGTACTTATTTAGTTAGACTTTGATAAACATTAGATAACTATGTATATATTTATAAATGTCATCTAACAACTTTATTTGCGTTATAAACAATTTACTAATTTACCTATTTGGTTATTAATTTGAAAAGTATACTAAAATAACTTAAGTCTATATTTTATAAAAACGTGGTAGGTACCTATACTCTGCTTTAAACAGAAGTTTAATGATCAATTAGTTATGACCATAATAATAATTTAATAGACGTTAAAAGTACTTAAAAGTTCAAAGTATTTTAAATTCAGTTAAGGTAACTGTAATTTAAGTTTCTTCCTAAATAAAGCCATTATACAATTAAGTTGGTCACCACAACAAGTCATTTCCAATATTGTAGCAATTTTTAATTTGACTATCGTATATTTAAAGAAATTATACATAATACACTTTTATCAAAATATGTGATGTAAATACCTATTTTGCGACTATGAACAGAGTCTTAAATTGTATTGATATTATATTTATATAAGAAATATTAAAATTAAATATCACATGCTTCATGCATAATATGAATATGACTATTATATTATATTGCACTTCAATATTTTCATTTAAACTTTATTATAGTTTATCACAACTTAATTAGAAATATATAAACTATTTACTATTTATAACTATTTCTATACAAAAGCAATATATAATATGCTTAATTTTAAAATTATTATTTCATTTATTTTGAATATATTATTTGACATAATGTTAAACAAATAATAGTTATTAAAACCATTATTAGCCTTATTACCAAATTATATATTTTTTAATGTATGATTATTATGATGAATGTAGTTACATAATATTATTATAATGTAAAATATAAAATGTAAATTGTTTTTTCTGGCTAATTCACTGTTGAAGCCATAATAAATATTTGAAAAAAATATAATAAAATTACAAAAAAAATAAATGATAGACTAAGGAGCTTAAAATACGTAAATTTAAAATTGTCACATTTCCACTAAAAACTGTTTATTTTATTTTCTATTATGAATAAAACCTAGATATACCTGTATAATATATATTGTTTTTAATTAAAAAGTCATAAAAATATTATTAGCTAAAAATATTTCAGGATCTAAAGTTGGGTATCTTTACTAAGCCCACTGACTATACCTAATTGATTCGAATAATGTGCCAATATTTTGGAAATTAATTGCTACATTGGTTTTTAGAATTTTTAAAGTTATAGTTGCCAAATTCATGGCTAGTAGCTAGTCATATAAATATAATGACTAAAAGGCAATTCTAAAACAACATCAATTCATAGAAACAGGTTTCAGGTTACAAATATGATATTTTGATCACTTAGGTATTTCCAAATTATAAAAACCAATTTGAAATGATTAATATTCAAAATATCGACATACTTTTCGAATCGACTGGGTCATATTATTTTATAATTATTTAAACTGTGAACATTTCTCATCATGCTATAAATATCTTATTCTAATAAAAAAATAAGCATTAAGGTATGTATTAACGGACTTATATGTATAATCTATATAAATTATAAATCTATTCCATTTCCAATCTATTCCAATATTGTAATGTATTTTGCTATTCTTGACTTATCTTTTGAGTATAAAGTGGATGAGCCAACTTCATGGACGTCGAGTTATCTCTTAGGTATGTGTATATAAAATACACGTACCAAATGAAATTTTAAAATACTCATATTATAACGCTCTTAAAAATTAAAATATTTTAAGAACCAATGCATGTACACATATTATCATGTTCTTAATTTTTAAGTTTGATATTATATATAAACATTTTTATCAATTTAGAACTTTCTAATGCAATGATGATTTACTAAATTTAAAAACCTATTTTGTATTATTTGCTTTTTGTCTGCATACCTTTGGAGTCAATGGGCACTGAAGTGAATGGACACCTGAAGTTAGCTAAAATTATCTTAATTATAATTGCATGGTTTAAGCCATAATGTATAAAATAGTATCTAGAGTAAATATTCAGATAAAAAATTATCCATAATTTTATTACAATAAATTTAATTAGCTTAGATAATTTGTTCACCTCAGATATTACAATTATATAAAATAGATTATACCTATATGTCTTTTCAATATTTATTATTATTATAAGTATTATTTCATTTAGGTTTCACGTTACGAGAAACTATTTATGACTTTATTTACAGTAAAACCGTGAATATATTATCAGGTTTTCATCTTGTAATTCAAAATAATAAATTTTCTGTGAAACAAAAACATAATAATCATAAAACGCCCACACTTGATTTGTAGGTCATTCAAGCGTCTATTAACGGCCGATTTATTTTGGAAAACCTTATTGTTCACGGTGGTATATTTTCAACGAACCTACTATTTTATTCTTTGTCATTTAACGCATCGACTCACGAAGCGAAGTACAAAACTGTCTAAACCAAAATAAGTGTTTGGGAAGTATGATGTTTATGAACAGTTTATATTTACGAATGTTACGTATGAGAAATCATTAAATTTATAATTTATTATTATTACTTTTTTATATAAATCTTATTGTTAGGAATTGGATATTAAATAAAATCTATCTAGAAATATAAACTAAAATAAAACCAATACCATTATAATCCTGCTAAATATGCTGCTACCAGTAGGTACCAATAATTATAATAGGTCTGTTAACGATTTAGTCAAATTTTAATACAATATATTGTCTCGAAATAGTATTATATTATTATTGAAGTACAACTTCTTTCTTGAGGTGTGGGTGGAAAAAAATCATAACGATAAATGAAACAACACGTTTTTCTATTTATTTATATATATGTCCATAGCAAACAAAATGTCCATCGTAAATTACATATATTTTTATTATATTGATTTTTCTCACTCTCTCCCTAATTCACTTATAATTTCACTGGTCCAATTATTTCTGAAAGAAGTTTTACTTCCCCGGAGTGTAATGGTACTCTATCACTTTATTATTATTTTTTTTTTACTAGACATAGTTGGCATAGTCATTGATAGGCACGGTTGGTTAGCAACACGTGCATGTGTGGCAAGGTTTTTGCCACTACGAATCCGGGTGGCCACCCATCCGGGAACTAGTGCCAACGGACGTTGCTTACTCTCAACCACGTTGCGTGATTGGTTGTAGTTACCGTACCGCGCCAAGCCACTCTTACAAATTATATTATTATAAATGGATTTGATACACCTTTATTATTGTTGCATTGAGAATGTCACACCAAAGGTGAAACATAGACAATGCTCAAGAAATATCGTATCAGAATTCAGGATAATTTATCTATTCCACAGTTTGATATTTATCTATTGTCAACATGTTTATAAAAGGTTTTCCATTAATTAACGAATATGCTTAAGTTTTTTGTTTCATTAAATTGACGATTATCTGTTAAACATAAAGTATCTGATTATTAGTTTAATTAATGAACAGCCACAATACAGTATTATAAATACAATTAATTTCTTGTTATATTGTATATTTATACTATGATTGACAAGTGTACGTTGTATATTACTCAAAGTTTGAAAACACACAAATACACAAATCTGTAAAAGCAATAAATGTCATGATCTGCCAAGAAACTAAAAAGTAATTTTAACATTATGTTGTAAATTTATTTGATCAATAAATCGATTTGTCTTGAAAGAAATCAAGTCCGTCTGTAGTTGTGATTTCAACGAACTTAAAAACAGACAACATAATAATATATTATTGCCGCAAATGAACCACCCAAAACACCTAGTACATAATAATGTTATATACAATAATATACTGTTATCACGACTAAATAATCGGACGAAAACGTCACAAGTACTTAATCGGTATCTGCAGGAATTCCGACGCCAGCTCGGGGGGGGGGGGGGGGCTTTTACGGTTGCAGTGCACTTGCACAAAATAATAATAATATTATGTTACCTTCCACAAACTACGCGTCTTACACCGTTAAATGTTATGACGTTGCATCGCTGCACTATTTTTATAAGCGATCGTAAAACACCAAATTTTACGACAGGCGTGTATCGCGCCGCACCGAACTACAATATTGTACCTAACATTATTATTATTATTATTGCCGTTGCACTGGCTATTGCACTATCGATAAGTCGTAAACCCTTCTGTGAAGACCTTGATGGGAGATACAGTTTTCACGCACGTGAAGACTAATAGAGCGTCTGCAGAACGCATATAAAATTCGTACATTATAATACGATATGGGTCAATGTCATCGGATGCGCGCAAAAGACTATAATATACATATAATAAACGCATACAGAAATATCGACGTGTGCACGTAGTTTAAAGGCACGTTCTATATAGTTTCACGGTCGCGGCGTTTGAGTTGCTTTATTTTTTTTTTTTTATCTTTTCTCGGTATCGAATTGATCTAATTTAGATTAAGTACGTTTTATGGGTCTGATAAGCTTGAAATGTTTTTCGTAAGCATAAAAACTAAAATGATACGTGTGCAATACAATATTACAGATGCATTCCACGCAATAGAAAATGGTGCGTAACACATATAGGTACTATAGTTTTACATTTTACTTTATTATGTATATTATATGTAATGTGTATACGATAACGCAATTTAGATTTTTTATTACAACAAGCTGTCGGTTGGATTTCAAGACACTGAGACGCTATAGTTTCTGAATAACGTAGGTTTTTTTTACCGAAATAGACTTACCGTTGGGAAGGAAATATGGTCGTCCCCAATATTATATTATGACGTTGGGCACGTGCGGGAGTAATGCGTTTGGCTTTGGACGTGTAGCGTATTGTCACCTATTAAACAATTCAAAACGTCTCTAATAATATATTCAATATATTTAAATGAGTTCAATACAAACAACAAGATTCGACTATAGGGGAATACGATAATTTATTCACTGGAAAAGTTACCTATTGCTTATACAAAAGCTCTCATGTACAGCATCAATATTAACGTTTAACATTGAAATTGTGGTAAGTACGGTCATATTGTAATATCTATGAGTCGCACTTATAGGTACACCACGACAGGAACAGATCAAAAATAAGATGACAATAATATTATGTATTATATCATTAAATTAATCGGTGACGGTTTTTATTACAAGGTCATTATTACCCATAAAGCATATTTATGTGGACAAAAATTACATTGACACCGGGCGCCTTGACAAGTTTAGTACACGAATCAGGGCCATATATCTAGATCTTTTATACACATTACGCTATTGTCTTAAACTTTTGGCAAGTTTTTTTTCCCGTTGGGTGTTGACCAACACCTGAACACCCATCAAAAGTTTGGAAGTTCCTGGTCATTACAAATGTATTGCAAAATAATAAACCATTACATATTGTAGGTACTCGTGCGAAGGTAGACCAAATAAATGCAACTACACATGTTGGTTTTTTTTTATGTGTTCAATTTATGACATATTAATATAGGTAATATGAGTGAGTAATATTAGTAAGTTAATAGTTATTAGGTACACATTATAACTTATTATTTATTACTCTTAGGCCGTGTTAATACATATATTTTGAAATTCTATTTATCTTTAAGACATTTTCTAAAAACTACACAATCTCAAGGGATAAGGTAAAGGAAATTACGTAAAAAATAATTTCACAACACGTTTTATTATTTATTATTGTACACTATATAAGTCAAACAAAAATCTATAATGAGTCTAGATTAAAATACTTCAAAAGATTATTAAATACTTCTGTATACGGGTAATAATAATAAAAAGGTGGGTAATTGGATGTCACTCTGCTGTACAGTAGGTTACAAGTGGGTCACTGTATAATGGATAGTATTAAATTTAAAATCAATGATATAATATCACTGCATTAGAAAAACAAATCTGAGCGGAGACGGTATATCAGTCAAGGTATAAGACATATTATATACTTATCTATGGCATTAAAAAAAAAATATTTACCTACAATATAGATATTTATTGTAGGTAAATATTTTTTTGATAACTTCCAAATTAACCATATCACAATATCCATTAGGTACTACATCAACGGCGTTATACATCAACAACAAACCGTGGTACTATCATATATATAATATATTAGTATAGTATAGAAGTTTCAAGTACCCACGAATAATATTATACAATCACAACAAAATAACTAAAATAGTAATTTCGTCCAAATCTGAAGTTAAAATGACTATAAAAATAAACTGGGCTACTGTATTTTTTAGATTTTTTGGTAACAGAATTAACTACTTACGTGGAATCTTGTTTTAAATTTTCAAGCCTTAGATATAAAAGTTGAACATTTTATAATTTTTTAACTACAAAATAATTATTCAATTTTAAATTTTATGATTTTTGTCAATTTTTGATCTTTAAATGCTTATAAAAAAAAGTTATGCATATGTATTTTTAATATTTTTCAACTATTGTAACAATATATCAGGAGCCTTGTATTAATTTTTTACACTTTTTGGCCCAACAGATAAAACTTTATTGATATTTATAGAAAAAAAAAACTAAAAAAATTTAAAACTGACAATGTCCGTAAACAGCTCAAAAAGAGTCAAATTATTTTCAACATTTTATAGTATATAGAAAATGCTAATGTTAACATTCAGTGAAATTATTAAGTATCTATAGTCATTCCTTTTTTTATTACAACAAAATAAAAAAATCGTTACATGAGAAATCGAGTGAATATCAAATGTTGTAAAAATATAAATTTCAAATGCTCATAAACATTTAATTTGACTTGCTTGTAGATATTTTTTTTTGAAAAAGGTAGACAAACTTATAAGGAATCTTATATTACATTTTCAAATCTTAGATTTAAAAAGAAAATTTTACATGAGTTTCTAACACAAAATAATTTGCGAATTTTCGTCATTTTTACGTATTTTGTCAATATTTGAACTTTAGATGCTTATAAAAAGAAATTGTGACTATGGATTTTTAATTTTTTTTATCTGCCTTTGAAACAACAAAATAGGAACCTTCTATTAAATTTTCAAGATTTTTTAACCTACAAATAACATTTTATTGATATTTATAGAAAAAAAAACTAAAAAAAAATGTAAACTGAAAATGTCCGTAATAAGAGCTCAAAATAAGTCAAAATATTTGGAAAATGTTATGGTGTATAGAAAATAAACATTCAGTCAAAATTGTATGAACCTACGGTCATTTCTTGTAGAGTTGCACAAAAAACTAAAATCGATTTTCTCGAAAACAGATTTTGCGTAAAAATTTTCGTTTTTCCTTAATTTGTATGTTGTTTTTCCCGGCTCTTATGAAAACTATTGGTAATTTTAAATTTTGACCTCCTCAATGCACCAAAAATATTCACTTTCCCATCGAAAAGATACTGAAGTTGAAAATCGAAGCATTATTTTGACTATTTATCGTGTACACACACACAAATTTAAAAAAAAAACACACATCATTTTAAAATCAATAAATTCTTCGTTCCACTCAGAATCTAAAATACCTACAAACAAATATTTAATATTTTAATAGGCTCCTATTTGATGATGAAATTGGATGTTAGATTTCTACTCGTTATTTTTAATTATTCTTATAAAATGTAAAAAACTTATTAGGTAGGTACCTATACAAACCGTCATTTCAAGGCATTCGATTGTCTTGCGTAATTCCGCAATGAATGACAATCGATGAATATCTCCGTGGGTCCTTGTAAACCGCAAACGATTGAGAATAGTTATGGAATTGTTAATGCATTTAATGTAATAACAAAATTATAATATTATGGGTTTATAATTGACTGTTAACAGTGTGTGCCGTCAGCCACTTATTAATTTTGTGCGACCCGAGCGGCGTCGTCATGATAGTATAATTTTATTATATTATTATATACAATTTAATGCGTATATATGCGCTACAACTTTGAAGTATGCTTATTTTGACGTTTAATTTTATCCGTAATAAAAAGTTGTGAGAATAAAATGGTATTAATTTCCAAAAATGATGGATAATTGTTATTCCATTACAGTAACGCATAGACAAATGTATTTCTAAATTACTTTAATAATATTATAATATAACTATTTTTGAGAATAAACCTTTTATATTTATGTGTGATACAATGCAATTGTCCTGGGGCGTTCTTAATTAATTTTTGGATGCAATATAGGTATTGTGCATTTGTATCCCATAGATCATGCTCATAATACGTTACCTATTCTTTTACATGTATAGGTGATCATTTTTTTAATTGAAATTCCCATTATAATCTATCTCTCTAATATTGTAAGTATATCAACATTAATCACAAAATAAAAAATTATATTTATTCTGGGCTTTTATAATATTCATTAAACGATTGATAATAATTATTCATATTTGAATATTGTTTAAATGATAAAAAATGTCAAATTCGGGAATATTTTGAGTGTGTGCTGATCGGCTCTGATTATAGTATGGTTGGTTAATGCTTAGAAGTAAATTATTTTTCATTCTGCACAAGATTAAAAAAAAACAAAGATAGTCCGTATATATTATTAAATACGTATTATACTGCATGAGAATGGTAATGGGAATGAAATCGAACGGAAATTAAACTTAAATTGATTAATTTTGAGTTTTTAATGTTAACACTTTTTTATCATACCACCAACATATTTATATTATAATAAACGCGTGCTAATTATAACATGCGTGTTGATAGCACTTGCGATTAAAAGTTTTATTTTTTAATTTAATATTTCAATACGTGGAGTACAAGCCTCGTTGCAATTGCACAAAACTTTCCTCACACAAACTTTAAACATATAATATGCATATTGTATATAAAATGCTTCAAAAATTGATAATACAAATACATCATTAAGTTGTTAAAAAAAAAGTTTTTTCCAAGGGTTATATATAAAAAAATATAAGTTTGTATTAATTAAAAATACAAGTTGGTAGTATGCAGGTATCTCCAACAAACTTTAAGATAAATAATTAACATTGATATAAACACCATCCAGGTAAATATCCAGGTAAATAAAGCAACTAATAATTTTGCGAATAATGAAATGGTTATCAACATTTTAATCATGATCTAAATTTTATTATGAGTATTAATTATGCACATGAATGGAATTAACGTATATAAAAACACAAAATTAAAAATAAAAAAAGAACAGTTTCCAATTTTTTACGGTTTCGATTTTGAATATAATACCGGTATCCAATTTTTTTCGGTTTCGGTTTTAAATTTATAATACCGATATCCAATTTTTTTCGGTTTCGTTTTTGTTTACAGTTTTGGTTTCGGTTTTAAAACGATTTATACCGGTTTCTGAAACCGGTTTTGAAAATTGTTTCAAGCCCTGCTTAAATCAGGTACACAAAATATGTAAAAAAAATAAAAACTGTATACTTATAGGAATGCAATTTTAATAAGTTGCAAGTGGCTCAATATATAACGGATTGTATCAAGTTTGAATTCAATGATATAATATCATTGTATAAGAAAAACGATTCTGAGTGGAGACGGTTTGTCAGTCTGGATATTTTATATTGTTCTTAATTATTATTAATTATTATATCCTGTAAGTTTAATTAATGTTATAATATTATTATTTTTTATTTGTTTCTATGGTGATAAACAATAAGCATTAGAAATTAAAATCTCGTTTTTAGCGGTTTTTCGTAATTTGTCGGTGGTTTTTCCCGTGACATTAAATAACTATTGAGAAAATGGAAAAATTACATCTTTAAAGTACCATCTTGATCCAATTTGTTAAAATCTAAGATACTATAATATGTTGAAATCGAAGCACTCCTTCTGATAGAAATTGTGTATACAGGACAAAAAAAAAAAATTAAAAAATTAAAAATAAACACCATTGTAAAACCACTAGCTTCCTAGATCTGCTCAGAATCTAAAACGCACGGGATAAAAGTTGAAAATAGGTTAGGTACATAAATAGTAATACCAAAAACGTCGAGAAGTGTCCTACGTAAATACGACAAATACGACCAAAACCGCTTGTATTTCATCACATCGGATGCAGTTCAAACATCGTGGTCGAATAGAAATCGTCCGCTCTCGTCGTATTCGTCATATTTACGTAGGACACGGTGAAATGCTTGAACAGCTACAGATTTATAGTCACCATTAACCACGTATTACCATTTGCCATTCTTTTGCCGAATCCGACATTCAACCCCTCGATAATTGTTCGCATATACCTACGTCTTATAGGTAAAATTGAAATATTAACACGTCTTACATTTTAAGCTCTCTACTACAGTATTACGTATAGTTCATTCTTTCAAAATAATAATTTATTGTAAGCTTGCCTATCACAACACTAATATTATTTGGTAACCCATAAATTCCAAAAGCCTACAGACTTTTTTCATCAACCGTATCAGTTGCCAGTCAGCCATTTTTTTGTCAATACCTTATACCATTCGTACTTTTCAATCTTCTTGATATTTCAATATTAATATATTTATCCTGCTACAATCCTACTAACCTGTTAAAAAAAAACAACGAAATAGTTTTGTCCATGAAAATAGAAGCATCAAACTTAAATACTTGGAGTTACACACGGAGGAGGTGTGTAATGAGAGTGTGGTAAAAGACACGATCGGTCGGCAGATGCCTCACAAAAAGAGGCACTTTTAATATTATGTCAAACATGCGTTTGAAGATTTCTATAAAAAGTTTATGTTATTTACCAAAAATTATATCATTAATTTTTACAAACTATTTAAAGTTTAATTTAAGTATATAGTTAAAAAAAAAAAATGCTGTATTTAAAATCCACAATTCATGGTCCACCTAACGAGGCGTTAACATAAAAAGAATAAAATGGTGTACAGTTTTCTATATAACATTTTATAATGTAATATAATATTTTTATTTATTATGTAGGTACAAAAAGGAACTTTGCCTATGCTCATTGGCATTATAATAAAATATTATTATAATTTATAGTTATACGCCTACGCCCATGTGTAGAGTGGTTATACTACGAAATAATGTACACTACTTTTTTTAATGAAATTATTTTTAATTACACTCATATTATAGTCATATCATTCATATTATAACATACGGTAAGCGCATACCTTGTATTATACATAATAATAAAGGCCTCGACATATTTTGTTTACGTGAATCTGGCGTTCTTGTGTGCTGAGAATTACACTCGGCAGACATTCGCTTCTGCTTCAAAAGATAAGAGAATTATTGCAAACAGATAAAAAAAAAATAATAATAAACGAAAAACCGCTCTTGTCACGCAGTTTTCAGCCTGTCTTCGTCGTGCTTATTATGCATTCCAATTATTCTAGCCCCCACGGCAGTGAATGCCCGTCGAGACTCATTTTCGTCGTCGCAGTCGTTATCGTCACAACGAAGACAGTTTTTTTCCACATTATGTAGATAATCGTAAAAATATTATAATGCAAATCTCCCCATTCATTGCCAACGATTGTAGGTAAACTTCACCTGTATTATGTTTGTGTATGGAGAACACTAGTCACTAATTAATGAAAGTAGACTTGAGACTAACGTCAACGTAGCTTCCAGACAGCGCTTCGTTCACCACATAATATTTTAATCATACAAACTTTTCTCATACTTATGTATATAATACTATTCACCATGTTATACTGTACGCCACGTCACATCTGACTACAATGTTTTCTTTTTTTTTTTGATATGCGTGTCACAAACTACAATTTTATGGAAAAAAAATTAGTGTTAGGCTCATACAAAAAACAACACTTATTTACATAATTATTAAGTATGCAATGTACCCTGATAAATAAAGACGTAATACATTTTATTATATTTTTATTTTTTCACCTATATAGGTATTTCTTGTTAACACCTTACTGTAAAGTATAAACACAATCTACTTTAGGTCGTTATGTCAATATATTATAATATGCGTACCTACTATTTTTATCATTATTATTAACTATATACATGGATCGGTTAAAATGTAGGTAAATGTATTATTAATGATAATATTAAAATTGTAATTCCAAAAAATCATTAAGTATTATTGCAAGCCAGTTAGGTTTATTGCGGTCACTTAAAATATACCAAGAAGATAAAAAGGGACATGATTATTCGAAAACATTTATTTGGTTCTTGAATCTAGGTAGTCGATATCTTACTTTTAAAATGTACCATTGAATTTGCTGCTAAACTTTGACCAACTGGTTGGCTAACAATATGTATTATATAATACAATTCAGTGGTTGGTTTTGAATATTGGAAACCGAATCGGTTCTTTTTTTCAACTAACGCAGTGAACATCAGAAATCTATTTTATACAATTTACATAATTAATTTACACACAAACAGTTATTAAAGCTTTTATTTTGTAATGATACTTATAAACTCTAATATAATTTAACTATTTATATCATATTAGGATGAATATACATTTTAATGTTAGCTCCATCAGTAAATCATATGTATGATATATTGTGACATTGTAAAATGTATGTCATAGCAGTTAGAGAAATAATCAGTTCAATTCAATTAACTTAAACAAATTCTTGGAAAAATATCTTCATAAATTATTGAACTTAAAAGCTTAAAATTCAACTCATAATATGAAATCATGATACAGTCATATGCTATGAAACATCTTTCAGAAATCATCATAGCATTGTCCATTAATACATCTACCACTATCAAAGTAATAAGAAAAAAAATAGACAAGGAAAAAATGCTAACAATATCATTCAACCACTAAGAATTATACTAAAAAATAGGACGGAAACAGGGTCTTTGAGTTGAGTTTGTCAGAGTCAAATCCGTACGTAAACGTAGAAAATCACATGTATTTCACGGGGAATAAACTTAATGGGAACAAGGACCTATATACAATATACATCTCTTTTTTTAACATAATTCCACAAATCATTGGACCCAGTCAACGATATAAAGTTGGCCCTATTGATTCGTATTGATAGTATTATTCATAGAATGATGCGCATGGCTATCTAATCATTAATTTTTGCAAAAACCCAATAATTAACACAATATTGTAAATAGTATACTTTATAAGTAAATATTATTTTTATGTATCGGATCACGCCAGTAATACCTATACAATTTTTATTAAATATTGTATTATTTTATGATGTCATAATAATACGATAAAGCCCTAAAATTTAAATCGTGGTTTTTTTTCTTATTGAATTATTACATTCTCAAAGAAATCCTAATATAATCGATACATAAATGAATACGTACATTTAGTAAAATGTATAATATCATTAACAAGAGGGCACATAATATTATCATTTTTTGTATGAACTGTAGTGTTACTATCGAAATAATAATAATTGTTCACATTTTAAATCTAAAAATATATTCTGTGTAGTGTATGTGGCCTGACCGAGATCCAGATTATGGTGCTTTTAAATAAATAGTCTAAGATAATTTCAACAGTGAATAAAATGATAGTGTACATACTAATTATATTTCAATATAATCGAAAAATATAAAAGTGTACAAAGTCGTCGGTGTGAAGGTGCTCTGATCTCAACGGATATGGTACATTTGAATATGCTGTAGGTACTCGTGAGTCGTGACTCCCTTACAAGTGGTGTTCCCATTCCATTGTTCTGGACCGGAGGTATAGTGGCACTCGAGTCCAAAAGAATTTGTCCTTGCAGCTGTTGTCGTGGAAAGTTGTTGTTTTCGTCCAAATGCGGATCGCTGGTCTCGCGATAGTGAATATTAATTAGCGAATACTAGTGCAATATCGTTTAGCTTAGAATAACACTATGGTCATGACTTTTATGAAGCCTGCGTATAGTTGGTTTCACAGATTTCCCGGATTCGTGGAATTGTGTCCATTCGATGGTGTTTTGGCTTTAGCCGAGATGCTTATTATACAACCGTATGCTGTCTACGAATTCGTTGCTACTTATAACATCTGCTGTTGTTTTGTGATAGCCATGAGGTACATAAGATTATTATAATATTACTATATTGGTATATATAGAATTTCGTAGCCCGCGACAGTAGGTAGTAATTATAGTTGTTCGTAAGACATTCAAAATGTATTGTTCTAAGCTGATTGATAATAATATAATGCTTCTTTTAACTTGTGGTTATTTTTAGGGAATTGTTTAGATGTTCTTAGTAAGTTTGGTATGCTTGAAATTCGAATAAATTTAGATGATAGATTAAAATATAAAACTTTATTATATTTTAGGCTTGTCTGTTAATTATAAAGAGATTTTGAATACGTTTACGTTATTAAACATTGTTAATTATTAATAACTAGACCACAGACATTTTAAAATTTTTTTTATTCAAATTCATGAAAACATATTATGGAATGTATGAGTTTAGTTTACTAGAAATGTTGACTTCATTAAGAGGATGATTCCAACCCGGCTGAATTTTTCTCATTGATTATACATTTATATATAGGTACTTATACTTTGTAGGATGACAATATTGAACCATATAACGAACTCGATAACGAAGTAATCACATACAGCTTCAGAGAATTAATTTGAATTCTTCATGAAGTTAGTATAAAAACAAATACACTTTTTTCAATTTGAACTTATACCTTTCAACGTTTGAATTTAAAATTTTGAATATTAATAATTTATAAATATTAATAATACTGAACTCAATAAATTTTCAAAAAGTAATTTTTAAGTGTAATTTATGGTAAATTATAATTATTGTTGTATCTTTGGATTTATATTATTCATAAATCAAGATAATATTATAAACAAAATTGTATTATTCATGATAAAGTGGATGTCCACATCATGAAGACTAATCTGCAAAATGGACATAATAAATATCTGTGAATTATTTAAAATATAATATATATAGATAATTAAAAAACTATTAAAATATGTATGATAAATTAAAAATTAATTCTTTATAATTAGATATAATTAAAAATAATTATTGAAGATAATAATATTATACATAATTATTTTTTAGTAGGCATTTCCTATACGTGTTTTTAACACATCCATTTTGAAGTTTTGAATTTATTACAATTTATATGTAATAAGTAGATTATTACTTTAATATTGTGTAATTGAAAACAATCAAAATAATATTACCTATATATTTACGCTTACAGATGAAATAGAGCTCTATCTAAAATTTAGAAACCTACTCAGTACTTACTTTTATTTTATAATATTTTGACAAATAGGAAAATATAAAATTTCTATAGACACATTATCATCTACATAGGCAATTCAAATATAAATTGTGTACTAAATTTGAAATATATATTTATTTACAGTTTAAATACATAGGTACATTTTTAACAGTACAATATAACTTAATATTATATCATAAAAATTACATAACAATAATACAATATACACACACATTTTAATATAATATCATTGACGCGGACCCGAGCCCGCATCATCATTACAATATACTAATTTTAGCTTCAATCATTCAAGAAATATTAATTAGTTGGACATTTTTTGCAGACACCATAATATATACAGAAATACAATTCCCTACTTGAAATTGTATTATAATATATATTTGTTTAAATGTTATGTAATAATTATTTATTTTTATTTTAATATTGTTGATTCTTACATTTAAGTACTTCACTTTATTAATATTCTCTATACATTATAAGCAAAATAATTTTACTATACCTTCTAAAAAAATGTAACTAATCAAAACATTATTTATACATGTAGCAGTGCAAATCAGTTGTCATAACAATAAATAATAAATTGTACGCTTTATAAGTACACGAAGTCCATTAATTAATTATATGTTTGAATTATGATTGATAAAATATATATAAATTGAACAATTAGATTCATAACTTAACATAATATCTATTTTAATATTTTTAAACATGTCATGGATATTTTAAACATTTAAGCTCTTATAACAAATTTATGGATGCAGATATTTAAATATACGTATCTATAAAATGCATAATACATTTTTAAGATATCACTTTTATATAATCAATTAGATTGTAAATTGAACGTAACAATGTATTACTAAGACAATTATTTAAGAAATCATCATAACAGTTATGATTTATAATAATATTATATATACTAATTTAATCTGTCACTGTAATTGAGATCCAATAAAATATAACACAGTAACAACAATATGGTATTGTAAAGTATTTGAGTATTAATAAATATTAAATCTTACCAGCATTTTGTTGTTAGTTAATTTACATTTCTTTGATAATATCATATTTAAAAATGTTTTAGTTACCTATAAATAAGTATGCTTTAAAATTTTAACAATATATCAATGTGATATGATAAAGATAATTAAATAAGAAAAAATTAAAATATAGAAATATGTCTATTATTTGCAAATATTTTTTAACAGGAAGTTCCATAATGTGAAGCCACATATAAAATATAAATAAAAACACTGCGGCCATAATATAACGTATTTTTTATTTTTAATTGTAGGAATATGATGAATAAGCATTCCATTTTTTAAGTAGCAAATATTACTATTAAAATTCAAAATTAATTGAGTAATTACTAATTTATACTTAAATAACAATATAAACATTGATGTATTTTTAGATGCTATGTAATTTCAAATTTATAAATAATGTTACTTATACAATAGTACACTATACTATTATGTTGTTACATAACAATACTATATGATGGTAAAATTTATCACAGATCAAAATATGGATAAAGAATAATAATACAAACAAAACGAATAATTGAATATTTTATTGTAATATTGTTGGTTTTACCAAAGTACATAATAAAACCGACTTCAAGTAGGCCAACTTATAAACTTGTGTGAATAATTGAGAGTTATAAAATAGTGTTAATAATTATCATGAGTAATAAAAAAAAAATATCATAGATGAGAACAATATCTATAAAAATAATATTATAAATTGTAAAATTGTATGATGTCAAGTTACAAAAACTAATTCATCTATTATGTGCAAACACTTTGTCCTATGACTAAAACATTGTTAAAGCTTGTAACAAGTTAATTGCAATACTAATTGAAATTGAAATCGTCAATTGAAATTGCCTACACAATGCGCCATCTCATTACAACTAATGTGTAACGTACAATGTCTAAAAACGCATTAAAACAAAACGTTATTGTAAAAGCAACATCGTATTACCCTGATTCGAGCTTATTTTATTAATAAAATATTATTATTTCTAATAATCGTTTATTGGATCAAATAACGATTTATAGTAAACTATATTACATAATATAAAATTCACTTCAAATAATTTTATTATGTAGCCAGAAAACAAATTACAACTTAATTGGATTTATTAAAAAATAGATAATAGGGGGAAATATTAACAAAAATCCATACTCTTATCAAGTACTTTTTGTATGGTGAATATTATTAAAATAATCCTTAAACGTATTGCATAATAATGTTATTATCATGTGTACCGTAAGTACTAAAAACATGTGATAACAAAATAGTTATCACTTGATCAGGATATTAAAATTATTTTTCCATTTATCCACCGTGGTTACTCCTTATCATTATTTAACTGTCAAGATATAGATTATATGAGTTCTTGATTTTCAGAGGTATAAACATAATAATATGCTTGAAGGCCCAAATTTTTACGACCACGGTACCCTTAGGAAAAAGTTTCGTGTTTCATGGAACCCCAATATCTGTAAAACTAATATTTTATTGCAATTTTAAACTAATAACTATTATTAATTAGGTGTACTTTTTTTTCCAAGTATTATATAAAATGGAACCCTTAGGTTTCACGGAATACATTTTGGGAAACGCTGTTGAAAGGGGCTCAAGCCTTTTAGCCCTCTCGGCCAAAATATATTCTACGTTACGAATATAGTTTTATATAAGTTCTTAATTCTTAATGTATTTTATATAATATTGTGTACGTGTAATACTTTTGAAATTAAATTGGGCTTCCGACTTTTCCGGTAGACTTATAATTCACCAATATACGTATATAATTTATGTATAAACCAGAAAACCTATTATTTCGCACATAAAATGCATAACATAAACTTTAAAGCAACTTTTGACACTTGAAGGAAACTACGTAAACGTGTTTAGTGTTGTACAATCCGTAATTAATATACATACGTCTCAACGTTTACACTATCCGCTTTCAAATTTTCCACATATAACTAAAGCAAGTTTGAACAATCGAGTTCTAACAATATATAGTACAAATAAGTACCCAGATGATAAGGAAGCTGAATTAATTCCCCAATTTTATTTATGCAGTTATTAATACAATTTATTTTATCCTAAACAACAGTTGGTGTATTATAAAATTATAATGTGAATTATTAGAGCAATATAATTTATTACAAAACATGAAAATAGTCACAAACTTATTAAATATTATTTTCATTATAATATATTTACATTTTATCAATACTTAAAGTAAAATCTACAATATTTTAACCTAAAAATTGAGATATATTTATTTTTATGGTATACAAATTATACTTTATTGAACACCCTTTTTTGTATAATTTATATTTAAAAATTGAATTAACGGTAAACTCAAAAATAAAATTAGAAATAATAATATTATGCAGGTAGTAGGTAGAGACTTACAAATAGCATTGTTGTCTGTCATATTATAGTGTTATCAGTTTAGTTGGCATAACGGACGCAATCGTTGATAATCAAATTTTAGTTCGACATATATGTCTAACAAATCTTATTTCTGTTTTAAATTCAGTGCATTTTGATATAATTAATTTAACGAACCGACCTAAATTAACCAAAACTAAATAGACATATATTTAAAAAAAGGATGTCCCGTTGTTCAAATTTGTTTTACTTACATAACCCAAACTAATAACATTTTAGAGTTAAATTGAGCCATATAATATTTTATTTTACATTAAATCACTTTTTGTCAATATTTTTTATTTTTAATTCAGTTGTCACAAAAACAATGACTCATTTTTTATTATGAAGTTTTAAAATCGTCCTTCGATTCCAATATGCATATCAACAGTAAACTATATGTATAACGGTGAACAACTTTATCTAAGATTACAATTGAATCTAAATTAAATAAAGGTAAAATAATAGAAGTGTTATGTATACAAAAAAACACATTCAAAATGGTGAAATTAGTAATTTATTCTGACCATAGATTGAAAACCATACATTTCACCACAATATTCTCTTGAGGTATTTGGAGAGTAATTGATTTGAAAATTATATTTTCCGGTATGAATATACCGATTAATATACGATTATATAACTATAGTTTGTTAGGCACAGCGACATTAAAAAATACATACAATATAACATTATATAATAATAACAATAAATTAGTATTGTTATAAAACATATTCAGAATAGGATTATAACTAATCAACGACAGCTCATGCGCAGCGAGAACCATTATATTTAACAGATTTCCTATCCCTTTACCAATATTTATGGTTATTGAAATGGTGGGTTGTAGTCATGAACGACTGAACGGTGGAATTATCGTGACAGAAGCACCCCATAGACGTAATATTATAATTTCTAGTACATTATAATGTACATCACACTGTCACTTCCTTCATAAACGGTTTCTTGCCATTTTGATTGACGACCAACGATTTTTGGCTACTGCTAATCGGGTGACTACAACCGTGGTGGTGGTTGGTGAACGCGTATCCACTGACAGCTGAAACCGCTGGTTTTTTTTCGATATTGGTAGACCAGACGACGCGTTTGCTGACCTCTTGCATAGCCGATATCTTTTCGGCCAGATGCCGGTTGCCAAGCCTCAAGTTTTTGTCCTTTAGCGCATCCAGCTGCTTGAAGAGTTGAGCAAATTCTTCCTGCAACACAAACCAGACGTGTGTTAAAGGATAAGTTATTTTATATTTATACATTTTATATTAATATATTAATTCAATCTGAGTACGTATAATAGCAGTCTTACAGGCTGGTGACTTTGATCAGTTCCACTGCCAGTCAATTATGTACAAGATATATACTAAGATGTATGTATGATTCTAACAGTTTATATCAAATTTGAAATCCAAGTTTAAACATTATTAGGTGCATTATGATACTTATCATTATTAACATTAAGTACATGTAACGGAGCAGCCGTCACCATACAAAACAGTCATTTTCTGGACCATTTAACAATCCACCAAACACATAAGATCCATTAGCCAGAAACAATACTCTTCCCAGAAATGTGTATCTAGACCTATTAAATTTAAAAAAATATAAAAACTTAATAGCTATTAACTCATTTTTTTCTGGTAGGATCTTTAGCTTGGAACAGAATATCCCTAAACAAAGCAAATTAAAACAAGCGGAAAACAACAGTTTTCCTTCAACATTCTACAATTCAACAACTAAAAAAAGACCTAATTGAAAGAACGAACACCAGCAACTAGTAGGTATCTGCAATATCTAGAGATCCTGACGAATCCGAAGCCGAGAAACGACGTAATAAGAACTAGTGCTTTTACAAAAGTCGTCCGAAGCAGCCGACCAAAGACCGTGGTTTGACACAACTACGAACCACTCGAGCAGTAACGAAGGGCTACTTGATTAAGTACCACCGAGCCTGTCGAAGTGAAGTCTGCTACCTGACGACCGTCGCTCTATACGGCGACTTACCACTCTACCACCCGCCGGAGCGTCGACGTACCTTGTATAGAGCGCCATACCAAAAGTCCGCCAGCCAGCGGGTCCTATCGGCGTACCAATAGGGCTCCTCTGAGTGCTGCCAAGCCATAAATCACTGTCGACGATTGTGTTGGCACCAGAAACCCAGGCCAATAGCAAAGCAACACCGCATGGCTGGCCGGAATACCATGGGCTCAGAACACTGACACGCCGCGGCTGGATGACTCTCGCCAGGCCGGATCACTACTACCATCGTCGTTGTCGTCGCACGGATAACCGTTACCCCCACTACTCCTTACCTAGACATTTGAATAAGTACAGCTGTTTCTGAGTTCGACTCATCGGGCAGTAGCTACTTGCTGAACCAAAGAGATGCCAGTGGTCGACTCCGTTTCCCTATACTGTTGTCTGTAGTTAAATATTATACCCATTATTGTATATAGGACCACACCATAGTGACTGTCGCTTCCAAGCACCACCGTCCGCATCGGCCTGCTTGCATAAGTTTGGCCGACGCACCTTCGACAATTACTGTCCCAATTATTGTACAAATAACTATAATATTATTATATGACATATACAAAATATAGATCAGACCTGTAGATACCGGAAATCTACATCTTATTATTTCACGAGGCAGAAGGTCACCACAGACCTGGTTGTTTCATACAGTAAACATTGATTAGTTTTTATTAAAAAAATTACCTAATTCCTATTATTTTTCCCTAACACTTTGTTTAACAATATTTTTTACTTAAATGATATAAAAATATAAAATGTTAATCACTAATTACATATTGTTTCACTCAATTATATTAATTTATTTAGGCATTTTACAAAAATGAAATTAATTCATTCTTATTTGGGAATTATCAATAGATGACAAACTCACGTATGCGTGTAAACGTATACAATAATGTACTCGATAAGTTTTTTTGTCAAGTAACGATACAAGTATAATATATATTAAGGCTCTTAAATAAATGCTACAATATACAAGTGACAGCAACTAAATGGATGATTTAAATGTAATTACTTTTTAAGATTTAGATACATCACAGCTCACATACTTGGTATGTTACGTGAAAGGTATAACACATCATTTATTTCGAATTTTATTGGAACGAAATTAATTTATTTTGGAAAATGAAAGAGATATTTATTAGTATCAATGTAAATAATATGAAAACTTTTTTTGAATAATTTAAATCAAAAATATTGAGTTGTATACTTGTATATTATTTACTATATTATAATATAATATTATGCATATTACTTCATCAACCGTCGAGTTTTATTTATACAAGTACATAAAGGGTATATTATAATATATTATAAATTGTAAAAATAATATTTTTTCGTAAAAAGTTTTAATTTAGAATTGTTCATAAAAAACATCTTGTCTTCAAATAATAATTTGTATTTATAGCTTTATTTAAATTGAACTCATAATTTATTCATGTACCTGACTATTTTTAAATATAAACATTAAAATAAAAATAAACTTTATTATTTGTTTTTTTTTCATTTTCATCGACAGTAGTTGTTCACAATTTATTTTTACTGTAAAGATTTAAAAATAACTAGATTATGTTTAAAATAATATGATAATATATAAATACATTTAAATAGCATATTTTATATTGTATAACTCTTTTTATAAAAGAAAATTATCTTATATAATAGTTAAGTTCGAACAAAAATAATATGTATAGTTATCCATAAATTGTATTTCAGAAAATAAGTATATTAATATTGATTTCCCTTGGGATTGTAACATCATTAAAATGTACTGTAGCTAGGCAACTATATGTCTATAATATTATATTATAAATATGAGACATTTTATTTTATCATGATAATTTTCATTATAAAATGATTGCGAGAAATTATGTAATGTTATAAAATATTTACGGATCTATTGCGGATACTCGGAATAATGATCATTTTTTGTTTTTAGTATTTTTAAATAGGTATAGGTTCATTGTTTACATTTAAAAGTTATAAAATTACGTTTAGTAATTAAATTCATGATCGAGAAATAGTAATAAAAAAAAATAAAAAACCATGCGTTAAAAACCATTGATCACTGTAAAGGCAATACATTGATAGAGAGATGTTCGTTTTACATAATATTATAAAATATTATTTACATTTTTCAAATATATTATACACTTTTGGGGCTTTGCATAACATAGAAAAATCCATTATTTATGGACACAAAATGCATCTAGAGACAACCCTAAAAATAAATCGAAATTGTAAACACATAAAGATTTCCAACTTTTCAATTACATTGTACTAAATGATAAATATTTGTCCTGGTGTATCAAATTGTTATAAATATGAATATCATGCAAAATAATTCACAAATGGGAGAATTTTTGTATGGTATAAATACAATTCAATGTTGTTTCACCGGACTTAATACATTGTATATAACGTTAATTGCATATTAAATTAAACATTTTTATTTTAAAAAATAATCCAAGTACTTAGTAGGTACATTTCAGTACAATTTAACTAAATTACTAATGAAGTTGAAATATAAATTAAAATAATATTTATAGTTGTTATAATAGTTGTTATAACTATATTGTTATAAATCGATGAAATGGTTAAAACATTAGTACTTTCATTACAACAAAAAATAAATAATATTAAACACTATGTATACTGTATAGGATCATGTATACATAATATTCTGTTATAATATGTATATGTATTAAGAATATATAAATATGTGATATATTATATACCTACATAAATAGTAATAATATACGTCGTGGGTGGCCATAAGTTTTTAATTAAAATCTACAGAGAATATATAATATTTTCCTTTGAAGATTATTGAATCACATAAAAATAATAATTTTTTTATTTATAAGTCTTTATAAATATCCAGCATTAATAATAAATATACGTATATAAAAAGTAAAATTTAAATTTAAAGTCATATAAAAAATGGTGTACGTTTCTAGACAATTTCAAAATAAATTAACATTATATTGTTGGCGTATCGCTGGCCAGTTTATTGTAATCTGGGAAAAAGTCACTGCAAACTACTAAACGAAGACGCCGGTCTAAATAATCATCTGAAATTTAGCTTAGTATTCAGAACTTTTATGTGAGACAATACCATTTTATACAAACAAGTTGATTCGAAAGATGTATCTATAATATCTGTATGCCTGATGTATATATTAAATGTATAACGATAAGTTCTAATAAAGGGAGATTGACTTTGATATCGTTTGAGGTCGAGATCGACGGCGACGTTTGTCTGCGCCTCCCCCTGATATATAACAATATATAGGAATATGTAATATGTATGTCTGACATGTTTCATTGGTATTTAATGATCTTCAATAGACATACTGTGTACAATGTATGCTATAGAGTTTTTGCTCGTTATAGTGTTTGGACTACTCGTTCGTTATAAAGGTGAACATTCACGACAGTTGTTACTTGTTCGTTAAATAACGAGGAGTATCTAATGATTACGTGCATAAGTTATTTACAATACCAATTAAAAAAATATATTATTATAATTTATAACAGAATGAAGAACAAAAAATAGCCTATGTACCATAACATTTAGGTTATTGAATTTTCATCATATTTGATAGAATAATTTACGACGTTCGAAGACGGTACGAAAGATAAAATGTTACATAATTTATTGTATTATACACTATTATCGTATACTGCTTGTGCGATGTTTACTTCTATAACATCTTGTAAAAAGAATCTAACTACGCGACCACTATTATAATACAATATTTTTGTAGCGAAATGCCAAACATCAACCCGGCTACAACTTTTTAATACTTTAGGTTGACACCTGTCATCTATGAGGATGTACCTATACCGTGATTTTTTTTCAAAAATAATCTTGCGTTAGTGGTTTTGTTAAAAAATGTCGACCGTAATCGGGTAGATCGTTCAACGAAGGTTTGTGAACTTGACTCTAATTTTTTAAGAATTATGTTTGTACGAAAAATTTCCAAAATAATTTTCGTGTTCATAATGCAACTATAATCCAAAATGGTTGTTAACCAACGATTTTTGTTTTACTACACATCATATTATAATAATATTTATCATTGTTGTATACAAACTGGAGGGATTTTGAACAAACACATGAGTTAACATAATATTATCTATATTATATACTTATTTAAACATATCTACATTATCATCAAGGTTCAAATATTATATATTTTTTTCAGAAATTGATCATCAAAATAATTTGGTGGTTGGAATCAGGGTTTTATTATTTAAAAAAAATAATAATTTTAGGCAATATTTTTTAAAATATTTTTTTTTTTTAAATCTTCTTAAATTAAAATGTGCATAGCGTTTTATTTGAAAATATAAGCTTTAAAGGTCATTACTCGTTACACGCTATATGATGTAAGCTGCAATTTGTACTAGTTGTACTTAGTAGAATAATATATGAATTATTTATGGAATAATTTATTATATTATACGGGTTAGTTATAGTAGAGTATATCATATAATATATTCAAAAAAAAAAATTAATCATAAAAAATGTATTGTCTTGGGTGTTATTATAAACCGTTTATTTTGTTTATTTCAGATTTTTTTCTTTAAAAGTAATATTTTAACCATTAAATGTTCACACTATAATACGATTATTGTTGTTTATATTTGTGGAAAATATAGATAGAAAACTCACTTGCGCGTCTGTTTCCGTTAGCACAAAGTCGGTACTAGACTCTTCCAATCCACAAAATGTGGAGTTATTAGCTTTGTTTGAATTTCTAGTATGTTTACTCAACATCCTACTACCACCGGTCACTTTAATGCTCTTTATCTGGCCGTCTTCATCGTTTGCTTCTTCGCCTCTCATCACCAAATATGCCTGCATTATATAATAATTTTAAATAGTTTTACTAAAACAAAACAATTGTAATGCATTTTGAGACACTCATAAGGTATTAAAATTATATAATATATTAACTGTGTACAATTAAATATTAAAATTATTTCCAAATTATACTACCACTTTGTGCTATTTACTAGGAGAAAACAAATTATGAATACGTCGTGTTTATCTGGCGTAACAATAAATTTGAAACATCACGTTAGATACAAAACCAGGTATTTACTAATCAATTTTCTGACCATACGTTTTCTCACATTCAAGTTCAATATTTCAAAATATTCATAGGCGAATTCAATTGTAAAAAAGGTGGGTAAGTGGATGTCGCTCTGCTGTACAGTAGGTTACAAGTGGGTCACTGTATAATGGATAGTATTAAATTTGAATTCAATAATATAATATCACTGTATAAGAAAAACGATTCTGAACGGAGACGGTTTGTCAGTCTAGGTATTAGACATACCTATTATAGGTATACTTAGGGATCAAAATTTCCGAAAAAAACCAGAGTTTTTTCCAGATTTTTTCGGAAAAATCAAGAAAATTTGGTTTCATTTAAAATTTCCGGAAAAATGGTTTTTACGAAAAAAAGTTGGTTTTTTTCTTGAAAAAATTGAAAAGTTGAGAGATAAAAATGGTTTTTTTTCTTTAGAACTGAAAAAGTAATGTATAGTAGAAACAATCTAATAAATAATGATAGTTGATAATCATATTACATACATATTATATCATATATGTACCATACCTAACTTAAAGTCTGTAGTGGCTAAATCTAGAGGATTCTATACTTGATTTATAAATAATTATAATTTGTAATATTAACTACTTAAGTACTAACTATTAAGTATTTACTAATTAGTTATTTCTTATTATTTCTTAATATTGTTTTATAATTAAATATATATTTACCAACTCACTAAGTTTGATAATATAAAAACTATCAAATAGTTACTAGTCATCACTCACCACTCACCAGTCACTGTAATATAATGTATCAACCTATCAGCCAGTTACTATAATACCTTATTAGTTATTAGTTATTACAAATATAAATAGACAATAAGTATACAATTTTTTACATTCAAAAATACAGGTGATTTATTTTCGGGGAAATACACAATAGACTCTCCCACATAAATACCAATTTTATATGGAACTACGTTATTTTTAGAACAAATATTGAAATATCCGTATTAATATTTTTAAATTTTAATACAATAATACATTGATAACCGTATTGGCAAATGTGAAATAACAATGACTGGTTTCCATATCTATTTTTATAATGTTTTTTTTTTTACATAGATTATTTTAATTTTTAAGCGTTAATAAATTTTTTTAATTTTCCGAAAATTCGTTTTTTTTAATTTTCCGAAAACTTCGGTTTTTTTCGGAAATGTATTATTTTAATATTCTCCAATTTTTCCACGTTTTCCGAGGCTCTGGGAAAAAAACAGTTTTTTTCCGAAATTTTCCCGAATTTTTCCGGAAATTTTCCGGCATTTTGATCCCTAGATATACTTATCTATAGTATTAAAAAAAAAAATTGACCTATAATAGGTATCAATAATAAATTCCAAATTAATCATATCACAATATCCATTAGGTAACGCGTTATACATCAACAACAAACCGTGGTACTATCATAGATATATAATAGTATACTTTAGAAGTTTCAAGTACCCACAAGTAATATTATACAATCACAACAAAATAACTAAAATAGTTATTCCAGGCTTTTTAATATGTATTTTCGTCCAAATTTGAACTTAAAATGACTATAAAAATAAACTGTGCTTATGTATTTCTTAGAATTTTTGGTAACAGAATTAAACATTTACGTGAAATTTTGTTTTTTAATTTTCAATCCTTAGATATAAAAGTTGAACATTTTATAAATTTTTAACTATGAAATAATTATTCAATTTTAAATTTGATAAATTTTGTTACCAAAAGTTCTAAGAAATACATAAGCACGGTTTATTTTTATAGTAATTTTAAGTTCAAATTTGGACGAAATTACATATTAAAAAAACCGGGAATAACTATTTTAGTTATTTTGTTGTGATTGTATAATATTATTTGTGGGTACTTGAAACTTCTAAAGTATACTATTATATATCTATGATAGTACCATGGTTTGTTGTTGATGTATAACGCGTTATCTAATGGATATTGTGATATGATTCATTTGAAAATTATTAATAATACTATAGATAAGTATACCTAAATATGTATGTCTTATACCTAGACTGACATACCGTCTCCACTCAGAATCGTTTTTCTTATACAATGATTTTATATCATTGAATTCAAATTTAATACTATCCATTATACAGTGACCACTTGTAACCTACCGTATAGCAGAGCGACATCCACTTACCCACCTTTTTTTTTTTTTATGTTTTATTCTGTAGTACTTTCTGTCTTATTTTCTATTATTTCTTTCATTAATAAAAATCGTCTACATGGTGTCTACCATATTTACCTTAAATAGTATATTTTGATTTCAGTTTAAATTACTCACCTTACTAGCGAATATAAACCCTAGCAAAGTTGTGACTGTGAGTTGAGTATGGCAAAAGAATATTATATACTGCAAGTCAGGATTAGCCGGTGATTGAAGAAAAAACCTGTATCAAACAAAAACAATATTGGTAAATGCATGAAGAGAAAAATTATTCTCTAAATCAAAAAATATATTAAAATAATTATTATAGTATGTCAGTTAATATTTTCTATATTTCTTATAAAAATCAACCCCTTTTATATGTTGGAATTTCAGATTTGTAGGATTTTTAATTTATGTTCATATCAAAAAAAATACAATAATTTAATTACAGACGAGCATGTGTATAAGTTAGATTGTGGAATGATATATTTAATACTTAAAGTGAAAAAAGGAAGGAATAAAATAGAAGATGTAGCCGATGTAGGTAAATTTTATTTCAAGATATGTAATTAGGGTTATATAATATATTTATGGTTGGAAAAAAAATAATGGAAAAGAATTAAAGAACTGATATTTTGTAATAATTTCTAGATGTATTAGTGTAACCCTTCAAAAATTGTTTATTTCTGAATAAAGTAACATATTTAAATCCTGATTAGTGATTTCCATGTTGTGTACCAATAGCTGTGTTAGTTGCATTGGGTATAGGTAATATGATTATAGTATACACCGCAGCGATGCCTAACCCGTGGCCCACGCCTTGTGTTTGTGTTAAAAATATAAATGCCATTATTTCAAAAATGTAATTTGGTATCTTTGTAAAAAAAAAACTTTAAGTTTGTAGATATGTTAATATTATGATAACCATACATAATATAATTATTTATACAATTTAATAAAAATGAGATATTGCATTGAAAAGTGTAAAAGGTGTACTGGTTAAAGGTAGGTACCTACATCATAAATCATAATATGGTCATACGACAATAACTATAATAGTAGGAACAATATTATTGGCAAAACAAATTAACAAAACGTGGTCTGGTGGAAACAATTATATTTTGTACCTTCCGATTCGGGATATAAAGATATAATTTTATATTGATTATTTTACCTTTTGTAATAAATTAATTTTGTTATTAAAACTTTATACGCTGGTTAGGTTAGCTAACTGTATACGTTGGTGAGTACAATTTCTACTAATATTATCTAATTCATTCTAATACACTTCACTTAAACCAAAACGTATACGAAATGCTGGGAAAATACCATAGGTACAAGCTGATAATAATATATCCCGACCCCATATGGGTCCTTACCATCAATACGACAGACGTAAACAGCGCTTCCGGTTTTAATTTGTTTTGCCAATAGCAATTAATGAAAGATTAAATTTATATTATTATTGGTGGCTCGCATGAAGGCAGTATTTTGTTTAGTGTCCCACCAAAGAAAAAAGGCTGGGGCATCAATGGTATCTATACACGACACATTACACCCATATCATATTTTGTTTCTTGAAAGAGGAATTTACCGATATGCAAGCATCTCTCATAATATAGTTATTAATTTAGACGTAAAACATTACAATTTTAATTATACAATTTTATTAATAATATAATTGTATTATTGCTTAAGATTGAGTTGCTCGACTAACTGATACACAAACACCATAAAATTACATTGTAGTTCCCACATATTAATTGCACAGAGGCCGTCCCAGATGAGTAGGTCAATAATTATTTGTATAAGATCGCATATATTGCCCAATATAGTGATTGTATATTTATCGCATAATAAAAAAAAAAAATCGCGTGTTAAACATATATGTGTAATATAATATATGTCAAACTACAACTGGTGCCAGGGGCAGGTATAGTAAATAAGTATAACTTAGTTTTTGTTTATCCAAAAAGTTAAATTTTTATTCAAAATACATAGAACAATACTCTTTGGTGGCTACTGGGACTTCCCGCTTGAAGAGTCCGTTTGTCTAATATCAAAGATTTTATTTCATCTTATAAAATACGTGTACCATATCGACCAAATGTTAAAAAAGGCATTATTATACGAGCCGTTATCTTCACTTCTTATGTATGTATTTTAAGCCTATTATAAAATATCATTCAATATTTCTGTAACCATATTATAACTTTTCTCCCCATATTCTTATTTACTTATAGCTATTTTGTATATAAACCATTGCCAAAGCTCTAGATTTTTCGGTCGCCTTATATTTTATAAACTTATTTCTACATCACAGAATACACTAACGTATACACTGTTACGTTGCACCGTATAAAAAAAATAAAGGAATACCATTCAAAATTAATTTGTGACAAATTTCAGGAGACTTTATTTTACTGGTAACTAGATGAAAATGTTAACTATTTGGAAGATTTTCATTTATACATAAAAGAAATATATAATATTATTTTTAAATTGAACTTTTTATCAATACTAAGCTTTCTCATAATTTTTTTTCATTTTAGTTAATAATATCTCTTTTTTTTTAATGTTTTTGATTTTAACCACAGACAATATTTTTACTTAAATTTTTATTTTAAGTTAAAATTAAATTTTTAAACTTAACATATTTTTTTTATAACGTTATTTTGTGGTTATACACAAATATATTGCGTTTATAATAAAACTAAGTCGTTATACATTTACAGTATATTTTTGATTCTCAACATATTTTGAATGCAATTTAAATTTATGTTTATTATAATTTGTTTTACTTACATTGATACATTGAGGAAGACTGAAAGAATAAATTCATTGTAGATGGCCATTGACATGAATCGACTCTCGTTGAATTCTGATGGTGCTTTTCGCACAACAATACAGAGACGGATACCCCAAACTAGAAATAATACTTCCACTAAAAAAAAAAAAACAATTTAATAATATAGTGAATTGCTCAATTGCCTAAGCATCTTAATTTTTTTTTTATGTATGCCATAGCATCTGGAATAGTAAAAAAGATTAAATCTTCAACTTTGAGCTCAAAGCGTATTATTCTAGTAGCGAAATGGATCTAGATGTTTGTTGGGGAACTTAATTCCTAATATAATAAATATATGTTAAAAGATTAGCAAAATGTAACGTGGTGGAAAACGGGAATTTGTAGATTTTACGCAAAACGGGTTTTAAATAATTTTGTATTTTTGTCATAATACCAAATTAAAAATCAAACATACCTAGTTATATTATAATATGATAAAGCATTTTCTTCATCAAATATATATTTTGTATTCATTTATTGACATCAAAATCAGTTTTTAATACCTACCCAAAAAGTAACAAAGTACAGTTACATAATTTATAAGTGATAACAAGTTAAGCAATAATTACATAATTACTAGTTGACATAATTATTTCAAAATTGCACAGAAAATAAAGTTATAGGGTCTTTATTTGCGTGATGCGTCAAACGGTGTAGAAGAGAAATATAAAAGTAGTTGATGGCAGAGAAAGGTACGATAAAAGGAGTGGACTTTCTCAGTTGACGGGAAGAATACCATAAGTTGATATCAGAGGTGAATTAACAAAACCCGATAAATTGTATTAGAAATATTAGTTGATTCTGGCGATATGATTGACTGCTCATACCAATTATCTGACTAATTGGCATGGAGTCATGCTGAATATGATCAGTGGCGTAATTATGGGGAAGAATTCAGGTGTTTTACTCCCCCCCCCCCCGCAATGACTTTTTTTTTAATTTCTGATCCATATTTATGTACTTATTATTTGTTTATTTGTTGGTACTAATATAGTATATTTTATAGAAACAACAAATAAAAACCCAAATCCCCTATGGTAGCTGTAACTAAGATAATATTACTTCGTAATAAGCACTCATCACTATTGCAAATTGAATATTGCACAAATATATTGCAATAATGTAGTTTAGCTCGACTTTTGGGAAACCTATTGGTAATAGATATAATATATATTTCAACAAGTTAAGCACAATGGTACAATCAGAATTTGTAGGTGGGATTTATTTCCGAGATTATAACATTTTGAAGTTTGGAATTTGGCGTATATTATACATACGCATATTATTCCACAAATCTACAAAGAAAATGTAATTATGCTCTCAAACAATTTTTTGAAATTTATTTTCGGAAAACTATATATTTTAACGAGTTAAGTACAATGGTGGAATAAGAATTTGTTGGTACTTAGTTATAACCTTTTGAAGATTGCAATTTTGAGTATTTTACGTCTATACGCAGATTATTCTACGAATCTACTCGAAAAAGTACATTTAAAACTTTAGTACCTATGTAATTATTTATTTTCATGTATGCATGCATTTATACAATATGTACCCTACTTTCATTATACAAATTACAGAACACAATGGTTGGACTAAGAGATTTTTATTATATTATAAACCAAATTCTTTTTTTTTTTTGGTGAGTGTTGGGGTAAACGTTTGAATCTCCCCCCCCTCCCCAACCAACCAACACTGAATATTATAATGATTTTTTATGCAAGAATATTAGAAAAACGCAAGCATTAACTTTGTAGTCACTCAATCGATTGACGATCGTAAGAACTCGTTCGATGTTATAAGAAGGACATAATATACTCACGAAAGCCGAACGGCACATTAGGTAATGAGCAGATAACATAAAATCACGAGTAATCCCGTAGGTAAACGTTTTTTTAAGTTTTTCATCTGTAAAAACTAAATAAGTACCTATAAGAGTCATACAACATAATATAATATTATTTCCTGAATATGTAATGGGGGGTTAAATGAACGTGATTGGTAGAAACCAATCTTCATAAATTTATATCGACTTACTTGATAAAATGTTTGTTTCTGAGACAAAAAGTTTGACATTTTGATACGGAGTGCCTATAGGTATCGAATGATAGGTTTAAGTAGATTTTTTGGTTAGGTACTTAATAAGTTTTTCTTACATCAGTTGAAAATATCAAAAACACATTTATTGTCAAAAATATTTTTATTTGTGTGTTGATCTCTGAGTTATAAGGAATTGGATATTCAAACGTAAAACAACGACAATTTTCCTCAAACGATTTTATTTATTTTGCTGTTTCTATCTAAATTTTGAAACATTCCACTATAACTTCAATTGTTATTTTCGTACGCAGTGAAATTTCTAAGAAAGGTATTTGAATAATTAATTTATATTAATTTATATTAATTTATATTTATATTAGATTAATGACTAATTCCAAACTAATAATGGACATTTTAAATAATCGGATATTTTTTAGCTTTTAATATAATATTATTATATTATATTAAATCTACATTATTACGTGCCCTAAAAAATAGGGGCTGACAAATCGTTTTAAATTTAATTTTAATACTCAATGACAATGTAGGTATATTGGAAACGTATGGCGTAGCAATTTACCCGTTTTTTTACTGTTTATAAAATATAAACTTAGCTATTCATAATTATGTTAAATTTAATTATTTTTATATTTTAATATATATAACAATTGGTTTCCTTCAATAAAAATTAAATTTACAAAAATAGAAAATATGACTATCAAATATTATATTTATATATAATATATTTACATATTATATAAATCGTAATAATATTGATATTTATTATATTAAAACTCATAGTTTCTTGATAGCCAAAAAATAATCTCCACAGTGGTTGTGAACCACCAAAAAAAAAAAAACTATGAAACGACATATTATAATTACGTACCTACCTACACTATATACTCACCTACCGAGAATTTAAGTGAAACTGAATATCAAAAGTGTTGAATTTAAACGAACTACACATTTCTAAGTTCTAAGAAATGATATTAAGTTAACCAAACTTAACCTCAATGGTAAATTAAAAATCATAGGTAGGTTACACCTATATACTTCACACACATTAAAAAGGTATGACTGTTGTTGTTACATCATTATACGATAGTAAAAGCTTGTTCTACATGTTCTACATATATAATACAACTTTAAGAATAAAAAATAAAATATCAAATAAATGTCAACGATAAAAATACAAAAAAAAAAGAATTAAACGGAATAAGACTAGCCAAACTTGGTACCTAAAATCTTGGAACTTCACATAAAAGCAAAACAAAAAATAATACTATTTAAACAAAAGTTTATTCAAATAAATCTAATAGAATAAAAATCTCCTGTCACGGTGTTCGTGGTCACACTCTTCCGAAACGGCTCGACTAATTTTATTGAAATTTTTTTTTTATATATTTGATATAGGTATGAGAATAGAATAGGTCGTAAAGTATTTTTCATCCAAAGAAAAATTTTTATGAATTCCTTACTCAAAATAACTTTCACATTTTCGTGATTTTTATGTGTTTTGTCAAGATTTGAACTTTTAATGCCTATAAAAAAATTGTGACTTTGGTATTTAATATTTTTCAAATGACATTGTAACAATATATAGCCTTGTACTAAATTTCCATGCTTTTTTACCTAACAAATAAAATGTTATTGACATTCATAGAAAGAAAAAACTAAAAAAAAATTGTAAACCGAAAATATCCGTAAATAGAATCAAAATATTTTGAAAATTTTATCATGTATAGAAAATTTTAATATAAACAAGCGGTGAAAATGTGATGTATCTCCGGTAATTTATTTTAGAGTTACACCTAAAACCAAAATCCAATTCAGCGTGAAAATTCCAGGTTTTACTTATTTTTTTTTTTGTTTTTCTTGGTGATTTTGAATACTAATAGGAATATGGGATTTTGACCTCCTCAATACACCAACTAGATTCACGTTCCCATCGAACAAAATACTGAAGTTGAAAATTGAAGCATTATTCAGACTACTTATTGTATACACAGATACACAAAAAAAAAAAAATAATAATAAAATAAAACACTCAACATTGTAAAATCAATACATCCATCGCGTCGCTGAGAATTTAAAATTCGTTGTAAAAAAATATACCAAAATATTTACATGGTTAAAACAAATTGTAAATAGTAATTAAAATGTAATTACAAAAATTATAAGCCACTTTAGTTTAATTTTTTAGGATCAAATAAAAAAAGCAGGTAAGTGGATGTCGCTCTGCTATACAGAAGATTACAAGTGGGTCATTGTATAATGGATTGTATTAGAAGTGAATTTACAGATATAATATCATTGTATAAGAAAAACGATTCTGAGTGGAGACGGTTTGTCAGTCTGGATATTTTATATTGTTCTTAATTATTATTAATTATTATAGCTTGTAAGTTGAATTAATATTATAATATTATTATTTTTATTTGTTTCTATGGTGATAAACAAAGCGTTAGAAATTAAAATCCCGTTTTTAGCGGTTTTTCGTAATTTGTCGGTAGTTTTTCCCGTGACATTAAACAACTATTGAGAAAATGGAAAAACTACATCTTTAAAGTACCATCTTGATCCAATTTTCTAAAAGATAAGGTACTATAATATGTTGAAATCGAAGCACTCCTTTTGGTAGAAATTTTGTATACAGGGTATTAAAAAAAAAAAAATAAACTCCATTGTAAAACCAATAGCTTCCTCGCTCCGCTCAGAATCTAAAATTGTATTTTTGTTTCAAATGTTAACCTATTTTCAAAAACAGACTGTGTATAATATAAAATGCTAAAGTGTTGTTCAAAGTTACATGATAAAGTAAATCATTAATACAACTAATTTATATAAATACATGATAACATTATATAATATGATTATTTATTTATATGGGCTGGCTATTTTTACATTATGCGTTTGTAACTCAACTAATTTCAGCAAAAGACAATTTTTTTATCCACAAAATACATAGCAACACATTATGTTTAATAAATATAATGTAAGACAATATAAAATCTTGGAACTTACGTATTGAGAAGAATCTGTCCCACCATCCAGTTGGACACAGATCTGTTTTTAAATTATCTGCCGTTCTACCTACTATAACATACGGTGGGTTGACTAGAGTTCTTATCAGCATTATCAAGCCAACTACTGCCATCATTAGCCCAAGTCTCTTCAGTAAGTCTTTATCGGTGATTTTCACGACTTTTGCTGATCTCACCCTGAATATAACCGATATCCTGTAAACATGATTTAAAAAACATATTATGTACAAATTGTGCGCATAATAAATCATATTATGCGAATTACTTATGTAAAACTAATTTTGGTGAAGTCAAAGAATATTCAAATTAATATAATATTATGTTATTATTAAATGCTTTTAGTGATGAAAAGCTGCCGGATAAATGTTCTAGTATTTAAATGTATATAATTAAACGGGGCATTAGTGTTTTTTTAATTTAAAAACAACAATAAATCATTACATTCAGAAAATGTTTTAGGTGGAATTATTTTTATTGATGACAACTATTTATGGAGGATAATAGTTTATATTTTAATTATATTTTGAAAAATATTACAGCTGTATTTTCTATGGATGTGTCACAATTATTATGTGAGTACATATTTTTATGAGGATTAAGAAAAATAAAAAACTTATAAAAATAATATATTTTTAAAAAATTAAAAATAAACAACAAAATATACAAAATACCTTTCAAGAATCAATACATACAATATTTAAGTACAAAATTATTTTTCTTATGTACCAACTAATGTAAGAAAATATTAGCGATATATTATTTATTTGTTGAAAACTATGGTTAAAATATGTATTTAAATTGTTATTATTAGTAAAATAAACTAAAAAAAAACCCAAATGTACTCAAGGTTGACGAAAACAAATTATGTAAGTACTAGAGATAATGAAGTAAAAACGGACCAATTGGGGCCCTTCATATGTCATACAGGGTGATTTACCATACATGCTCACCCCCATTCTTCCTTTAATTATGAATATTCAAGTTCAGATTTTTAGAATTTTTAAATGTACTCAGATCTTTTTTTTTTAATTCTTGAAATTTACTACTTAATGAGTGCAATGTGGCAGTATAAACTTTTGTTTTTCAAATGAAAACTCCCCTTTTTTACTGTAAAGTATTTAGTGGATAATTATTTTGAAAACGTTGATGAACCTAATTCAAAAATCGAAATTTCAAAGAGTAGTTGCCTAGTTAGGTATTAACATGTTTGTACTAAGGATAGTAGTCCATAAAAATTGTTTTACAAAAATATAAAATATATGTAATACCTATTGATGAATTTAGTATTTATTATACTTGGTTTATTTTTACAAATTATTATTTTTATTTTGGATAAATTAATATTAATCACCAAATTTTCAAATCACCACAGCCCCCATATCCTACAACCCCGTTACTATGGATTTATTATCATTAGTACACAAAGTTAAATAACTATAAAACCGACTCGTGAGAATTTTAATTCTTGTTTGTCAATATTTTCAGAGATTTAATAACTAATAATTTACAATAGAAATAGGATTTTGTTCAAATTTGTCCTTAAGTAATACATTATTGAAGAAAAATTAGGGTAAGGACCTATATCTAGTGAATCAATCTATATATCATTAAATTTTTTATTTAACATTTTTGTATGGTGTTACATATTTCAATTTTCATTTCTCATAACTTGCTTCATCAAATCTACCGATCCTATTTAGGACTACACCATATTTTTACCTTTAAATTTGATCATTGGTCAATTGAATCTAATACTAAAAATGGATTCTTCTGAAACTAAAATTGATTATCTTATGCTTTAAAATGACGGAGTCAACACATGTGAGTAAGTACAACATATTTTTTAAGACCTGTTTACCTATATAATTATGTACACAAAGTTATAACTATCGGTATTAAGTTCAAAAATGTCATAATAAAATCATTGTAGCTATATTTTACACAAAATTCAAAACCACATGATGATGTAGAGAGTTGCAGGTACATCGTACATATTATATTTACGAAAATGACATTAAAAGTATTTACAATCAATGACATAATATAAAATGTAGTTATAACATTGTGGAGTCAAGCCTGTCTACCTTAAATATTACAGTTTATATTATGTCTAAGAACTATGAAATTTATTGATTGAGTTTCAATATTTTATTTGAAGAATGGAATAATTTAAATTTCAAAGACGTAGGTACGTTAAATATGTATTAATACAGCTCATTTTAATGTATACTTCATTCATATTTTATACATTTATACACAATATTTTATTAATCTTATGTTTTCTCCTGAGCTAAAAATGTATAATTTTTGTTTTGATCGGTGTTGATATATTTGATAATTTCTTATTCATTTTGCCGATTGACATTTAGATTCTCAAAATCTAATACAACAATTAAATATTATTATTAAAAAATAATAATATTATAATATTATACTATAATATTATTATAGTATTATAGGTAAATGCTACCAGCCGAAATATAATAATCAATTCGACTGCAGCAGCGAGATTAAATTATTGTATCTCAATTACCTTTATAATATACTAGCTGATCCCGTGCACTTCGTTACCCGTTAAATGTACCAACTCTATATGACTCAAACTTTGTTCAATTCGTTTTTAATATTCAGTGTATGATGTTCAAAATTTATCTTAACTTTTCCATTGCCCGGAATAAAAATTCTGATTTGCAGCAGTATATTATCAGGTAGACAATCTACCTGTGGTAGATCGCGGACGCCGTGCTGTTAGTACGTAAGTGTATGATTCTACTCTCAAGTATCAAAGTTATGCCAAGTTTGTCTTATTCCACCTATGGTGGATTAATATAATTAATTAATACAAATTCCTAACCTAACCTAACCATACTAATATCAAATGAATAAAATAAAACAAATTTAACCATTTTTAAATTAGCCTAATCTACACACAAGCATTCATGTATATATATTCATATTAATTATTTTTAATATTCATTAATATATATATATATAAATGATTTTACATTTTGAATACATTTTATAATTTAAGATCCAACATCCGATTTCGATAAAATTTCACGGCATATTAAGATTGATATGTAGATGGTTTCTGTGAAGTTTGTACGCTGTGCGATAAGTGGTTCCGGAGTTATGGCCTTTTAAGTGAACACCTGGCGACATGGCCTTTGTTGATTTGTATTATTAATTTTTGTCAGTCTATATATATAAAAATTAATGTATGTGGGTGTGTGTGTGTGTGTCCATATTACCATGACAACCATTCATATATTATTTTGAGATTTCCGTCCGTGCGTGCCTCCATATTATAATGACAACCAATTATATATTATTTTGAAATTTCCGATGGAATGTTTTGTATATAAAGATGATATGATAATTTAAAAAGGGAGAGGACCAACCCCGGGAGGTGCTCAAACAGTAATTTTGAGATTTCCGACGGAAATTTTTGTTTATAAATGGTTGCCATGGCTTTTGAAGTTATTATAATAATAATTATGGGTTGCCGGGAAATGAAGTGCACGGGATCAGCTATTGATTATATTATTAATCCACCATAGGTAGAAATGTAGAATACGACAAACTTGATATAGCTTTAGTACTTTAGAGCTAAATCATACACTTACGTACAAACTAGGGGTCCACGATCTACCGAAGGTAGATTGCCTACCTGATAATATACAGCTGCAAATCAGAATTTTTATACCAGGCAACGGAAAAGTTAAGATTAATTTTAAACACCATACACTGAATATTCAATATTCAAAATTGAACAAAGTTTGAGTCATATAGAGTTGGTACATTTAACGGGCAATGAAGTGCACATATTCAGCTAGTATATAAAAATTATATAAAAATAATATAATATTATATAGAAATGGAGATAAAAATGTATAACAATTCATCAATCGAGAACGGCTGGTCCGATTTGGCTCAAATTTTCTTTTAAGATGTTCGTAAGTGCCAGGAGTAGGTTTTTACGAAATAAAATTTTAGGAAAATCCACCGGAAAGGTAGGAAATCACAAATCTGTATGTCAAAAATACAACAGTGGCGTTATATTATATTAGTTGCTATTGGTTAATCGAGAATGTTTGTTGATTTCATATAATATAAAAATGAATCGCAGAATGTGTTGCTAAGCACAATAATTCTACTGTACGTGTGTTGTGACTGAAATCTTCCTAAATGATTAGACCGATTTGAATGAATTTTTTTTATGCGTTTGCGTTTATTCATCTGATTTTAGTACGGTTAGGTTAGGTTAGGTTAGGATTTTGTATTAATTGATTATATCAATCCACCATAGGTAGAATACGACAAACTTGATATAACTTTGATACTTTAGAGTTAAATCATACACTAACGTACATAAAGCACAGGGTCCGTGATCTACCGCAGGTAGATTGCATACCTGATAATGTACTGCTGTGAGTCAGAATTTTTATTCCGGGCAACGGAAAAGTTAAGATTAATTTTGAATCCATACACCGAATATTAAATAACGAATTGAACAAAGTTTGAGTTACAAATAGTTGGTACACTTAATGGGCAACGAAGTTCACTGGTTCAGCTAGTAATATATATATATTGACAAAAAATAATAATACAAATCAACAAACATGCTCGATTAACCTATAGCAACCAATATATTATAATACACTGTTGCGCCATTGTTGTGTTTTTTACATCCAGATTTCTTACTTTTCCGGTAGATTTTCCTAAAATTTTCTTTGACAAAAACCTTCTCCTGGCAATTACGAACATCTTAAAAAAATTGAACCAAATTGGTCCGGTCGTTCTCGAGTTTTAGTGAGACTAACGAACAGCAATTCACTTTTATATATATAGATTGTAGACTTTATATTTTGAAAATAGAAGTGATTCAATAATATTTGTATATTCCATAAAAATTACAAATATATGATAACATTTAATCATTCATGATTAGCAAGTAGAAAATTTTTCCAAAAGAATAAAATTATTTACTGATTTATGCAAATGTATAAGATGCGTTCCATAGGTCACAATATTTTACAAAAGTTAATTAATTTTATGTTTTTATTAATTTAAAATTATGAATACAAGATGCATATCATATTTATATTACAAGTGAGATTAATATACAAAATAATTTAATATTTAGCTGACCAATTACCATCTTTAATTAAACATAATTTAAAACAATAAAATAAATTGTATACTTATCAATACTACCTGTCAGGTGTCAGTAGCTACTAAAGTTGACATCGCAAAGAGGGAAGATAAAAGAAATTTGATAATATTATCATAAGATTCAATTCAAAAGACTTTGACGAGATTTAACTGTTTACCCTAACCGTTGGACTCATAAAGGAAAAAATACTTTGGATTTAATCACATCCATTCTGGTTAAAATATCATATTCAAACCATTTGTAAAGATGGTTTTTCAAAGTGTAATACTTAAATATTGATTGTGTAGCGTACACCCACCTACAGGTTACGATGACATGATAGGATGATGGGTGGTTGAATACTACTCAAGCGCAAGTTGGATGAAAATTGATTGTATCTGCCGTTTATTTAATATTTGCACAAAGGTATTGCAAAAATGTACAAGATTTAAAAATGATTTAGTCTAACTAAACCAATGAATGTCACTGGCTGTTAGAAAATATACGATTGATCGGATATTTTCCAAGTTTCGAAAAACGTCGTTAATCGAAATAATTTAAGTCCAAAAATGTGAATTCGACAAGAGGTCTGGCGTGGACGTGCTGGTTCGTACTACGTGAAATCTCGTCTGAAGATGGACCGTTTTGGGTCCCTGCTACTATATTATAGTGCGAACCCTCTACTCTACTTGTCCCTTCGACTCGTACCGCCGTGCCCACCTTCAGTGTCGTCGATCCCCCGAATTAGCTAGTCTTAGCTATATCCATATAGTGTCTTTGTGGTTATGTGCCCATTATGGGTCTGCAGATATGTTTGTGGCTGGCCAATTTTATGATCGATGCGGGGTTTTGCTAAATGCGTAGTTTGCCATGGCTATATTGCTAAGATTTTATTAGACCCACTGACTTCTCACAGTATACTTTTTATTACCATTTCATAATTATTCTGTGCGTTGGCCCTTCTGTCTCATGTGGTATATGCTAATTGTTGCGAACATTAAATAATAGTCATTGCTTTCCCAGGGTCTCGTTGCAACGCTAAGATCATCCTGATACTGTGAGTGAAGTAATATACTATGTATCATATTATATATTTATATAGTACCTATATTAGAGTTATATGTAGGAGTGGAGTGGAGTCCGTACGCATTAATTATTAACAATATACCTATTTAGTACATGGGGTAATTCACGGGGCAGCAGAATGCTCACCTCCAAGTTCCTTCTTGATGCATTGATTCAAATTCTGATTTTTAAACTTTTTAAGTATAATTTTAATATATATCATAGTATATTTTCCAATGAACTATGTGTTCTATGTCAATTCAACATTTTTTTTCATATAAACACCCACTAATTTACCGTAAACTATCATGCAAATTATGTCTAATTAAAATATGGTCATGGTATCTGAATCAAAATTTAAACGAGTAGTAGATATTAGGTTTAAAAGATAATGTGGTGATTTAATAATTTGGTGCTAGATATATTATAATTTAAAAATTAAAGTAACTATTTATAATATTTTAACCTCATATTATAGTCATATTGTTCTATGATTAATTTTAAAATGTATCTGATAAAAAAAAAAAAAATATATATTAATTAGACAAAATATTACATAATATTTTTTATATTCTATATTTCTATGTAAAACCATTCTGTAAACCAAATTATTATCCGTTGTACATAAAGTTTAATAACTTGTGTAATTTAGGATCTACTCATTCAAATTTCTATTTAAATTTTACATGCACATAGATTTCCACAAAAATCACGCCCTTAACAATTTACAGTAATAAAAGTCTGTTATCACGAAAAAAAAATAAGTTTTACCGTATATATTATAATTTTAAATAGATATTACTAAAAATCTAAATATTTTAGAAAATAACGTATTCAAGTATTTATATTTAAAATTTTAAAAAGTCATGAGTTATGATAAAATATAAATATTTAAAAGTGGAATCAGATTGAATTAGTGTACACAAATTAAGTGACAGATATTGTGTTTAATAATAATATGATAAATTGTAATATTAAAACCATATTTTAAAATGATCGAATAAATTAAATTTGTGGATAGTAGACTGTGTTATTTTAATAGTAAAATGTCATTGGTACAAAAAATTGATTTTCATTCATATTTTTAAGGATTTATAATAGTGGTGCAAATGATCAAATGGAACTTTGAATTAATATTATCGTTTATTATAGTATCTCCAAAGTAGTTTATGTGGTACTTACTATTAATCATTACGCACGTATAAAAAAACTTACTGTTATAAACTACAGTTCATTAGATTGTATGCCACGTAATAACAATATAATACAAGCAATAATAATTTCCGTTATTTAAAAGTTATGGAAGCAAAATATTATTATTGCTTAGTAAAGAAGTGATACTCTTTATCATTTTATCTTACGGAGTTTGGATAGAAATTTAGGAATACATTATTTCGAATTCGATATTACGTTTGATAACAAGGATGAATTAACGAATATCCTATAAAACGCAATTACAGTTTACTTTATTTTGCATTGTTACCACTTACCACAATAATATAAGTATGTGATGCATTGAAAAAATCTATACATTTTAAGTAATAAAATATTCATAGGTGTTAAGTGTATTTATATGTATTTATAATATTTTTAATTCGTTATTCGAACAACTTATGTGAGAACTTGTGTAACATTTTCAAGGTTTTTGTTGTTTGTACGGCAATATAGTAGGTACTAATACAAATTAGATTGTATCGTAATGATCCTAAATCATATTACAGCAGTGTTATCAAAATTATCGATATTCGATGTTATCAAATTTTACAAAACATTGTTGATTTTTTTTAGAAATCGTATTGTAATAATTTCGTTAAATTGAAAGTCAATTTGGTAGCATGTTAAAAATATTTAGAGGGCGTTTTTTCTTAGTACAACGAATATCCAATTTGGCAACGACTCAGATGGCCAATTTCAATTAACATCGAAGATTTGGCAAACATGCCATTGCTCATTGTTCACAGTTATAGTTATTAATTTACAAAAAAAAAAAAAAAACACCTATGGAAACTTATAATATAATATAAGTTACAAAAATAGTACTATATTATAGTCTATGTCAGCATTAGGTATATACTTTTTTTATATAGAAATTGTATATACAATTCGGTATCGGAGGAGATAAAAATGAACTATTATATATCTAGTTGTTATATTTGACTGCACAATATGACGTAACATAATGACTTTACAAATTAAATACGTTTCATTCTAATCAATATTAAAATTGTATTTATACACATTATGTAAATTAATTAGAGAGTCAGTAGCTGTATTATTTTTACAGCTACTGAATTTACAGTTAATTTACATACGATAGATACCTATATATAATTTAAAAACGCTTGCGCAATAGCGTTAAATGTAAGTATAGTACTTGTACAATTATAGATTTTGAACAGATCAACGAATAATATATTAATTTTACAATGATATTAATTTTATTTTATAATTCATCATCTTTTCTGGTAGGAAAGGGAGTTTATTTGATATAACGGAGGGTGAAAAGTAAAAAATTACATTTCACATTAATTTTTAAAAGCGTCGGAAAAAAACTCTCCAAAAAAAAATAATGAAAATGAGTTCAAAAGTACAAATACTGACAAAATTCATCAGAATTACAAACATATGAAATTTATTTTCTAGTTCAAAATGTATAAAATATTTAATTTAAGACAAGGTTACTCATAAGTATAGTTTATACTAACCAAAAATAAAAAAATATATATTTGTATATATATATACAAACACAGTTTTTAACATATTTAATCACATTTGGACAAAATTAGATGCTGTTTGAATTTTTGAATTGAAATGATTAATGCTGTATATGCCCGTGAAAAAAAAAGAATGTTTGTCACAGATGGTATCGAAGATACCTGTGCAAAGATATTATTGCTTGACACTTATAAATCATAATACATAAAAATTATTCGTATCTAGTATTTTCCGCTGTGAACTCAAAATTGGTCTGTAACTCTTATACTAAGGAGCGATGACTCACAGAACTTCATAAACAATCGTCTATTCGTCTCATCATAATTATATCTCAACGCGTGTTGCGTATAGACTGAGCAGTAGACACCCTTTGTCTTAAACACGAGTAAACTCTTTCTCAATCTCATAAGTCTTATTTACGTATTATCTTGGATTTATATTCAACTTCCAGACTGATTATATCGATTCTACAACAATTCTACACCACATAAGTAATATGCAAAAAATTATGAAACATCCTTAAAAATATAAGGTGGCACAACATTCAACGTCTCCACTCATTGGCTGAAAATCGTTTTGTATGCAATGATTGATTAATACAGTGACCTATTCAATGACGATATCCACTGAAAATCAACTATGCAGCGGATCGACCTCCTTAGTTTTTATTATGACTATATTATAATTCTACTATGATTAATGTACTAAATTTATAATAAAAATACTTTTATTTCAGTAAATTAACTTGCAATGTAATACCTGGTACGTGAAATAAAATTTGAAATTAATTGGTATAAATACAAAAACATAATATTATGCAATCACTTCCAAAATCTTACAAAGACTTGTAGTTGTATTTATATGCTAATTTTAAAAGTACTTACAACAAATTATAGTATTTTGAGAATTGTATTTATTTATTTCATGGGGTATGGTAATATTAAATATATAATTTTAAAAGTGTAGGTATATTGCTAAACAGCAAAATTATTAATATGAAGTTTAAAAAAATGTCCGTATTTCGTTGTATGTCTTAGAAATGTTATTATAAATAACTTTTAGGTCAAACTTTACCATTTACAAAGTTCTCAAAGACATATAAACCAATCCACCTGTGAACTTTAACTTTACATATGCATATTCTTTCTTATTTGAACACCGGGAATTAAATGTAACACTAAACTTTAATAAAATGTCATACAAAATATTATAGATTTCTATTCTCTATAATGTATTAATGTAATATATGGACTTTCATGCTTATTTTATAACATTGCAAATGCAGTATTAAAAAAAATATCACGAGTCATTAAACCTATAAACCCGAATCAATTTTATATTTTAATATTAAAAAAAATGCATTATTTGAGTAATTTATTAAACAATTTTATCGACACTAGTGTTTTGTCAATATAGTATTTTATATGAACACCTAACTATTTTTACTATATCATCTAATATATATTAACAGGGTTATGCATAGGATTAAGTCAATTCAGTTTATTTTAGTTATCTTAGTAATATATTGTTTGAATTTTAACTTATAGGTAGATAATCAAGGTATTAATGAGGAACATGAAAAAAGCGATGCTTTATTAAATTTATTTCAATAGATTTCTATCTGTCACAAATTATTAATGTGTTTAAATTGTATTCCATCATAGTTATCAGGACGTTATGTACTAACGCTAGCTATTAATATCATTATTTGTTCTTAAAACACTTACCTCCAGGTCTTCAGCATTAAAGCTCCATAGGTGAGTGAGAATCCGATTTCTCTAAGCCATACACGAGCAATACAAGTAAACACATTTGGTTTTGGATACATCACAATCATCTATAAATTTATTTACTAATTATTGTTATAGAGCTAGATATGGTGAATGGATAATTTTAACTTAAATGCTTTATGATATTTGATTTATCGTACAACATTTAAGGTACAAAGATTATTGTGAACGATATAACTACATTTGACAGGACTTACCGTGGCATAGATAAAGAACGCTCCAAGGGCAATAACTCTGAGCAATGCAGGACTAGCTGCTCGGACGACCTATAATAGTAAAGGTTATATATTATTGAGAATAATTTACTATCTCAGCTTATTAATGTTAAATCATATGGTAACAATTACATTAAAAATATATAGTAGAAGAATTATAATGCTTAGTATTATTTACACAATGATTAACGTTTTTATAATTACAAAAGTATCTGGGTATTTTATTAAAAGTCAAACAGAATGCTATACCCGTCAAAATATTTTATTATGAATATTAAATCATGATAAAGATGTTAAATCATTTTTGTAAAAATAAAAGCTACGGACAGAGTGCTTTAAGAGTTTTCATTTTACAATGTGATTTCGTTGAATAATTTCCAAGCCACGATATAACTTATTATAGTATAGGTACGCATTTTCATCTAAAAAGTTATTCGTGTAGATTGTATGTAAATTTGTTTTTTTAAATATAAACTGTAGGTAAGTCAAATATATATAGGATATTGTTTATATACCTATAAATAATATAAATTATATTTTGAATCATTTCAACTATTGAGATATAATTGAATATATTATAATATATATAGAGAAAATAATAAATAAATTATATTTACTGTTTACTTATAATGTTAATCACATATGTGATCTGCAGATAAAAATAAATTTTAATATACTTACTTCAGATAATTTTGAATTTTTATACTTCCCATGTAAGATAATAATGAGTCTTTTAATGTTAAATGCAAAATAAATGATAACAAAATATAAAGGTATAAGCCTATTATATACTTAAATAATTTAAATTCATATGTATGTAATTCAGTTCAAGCTTTTGTAAGTTATTGCGTAAATATTGTTGTTTGATATTATGTGTTATATCCAAAAATGTACAGCAGATAATATACTGTAATATGATTATGTACATTACAGTAGGTACACATTGCGTGATCCATTAGAAATCTTCATTGTATGTAAAAATATACATAACTTATTGATATGAAACTTTGCAAAGTTACGATCCATATTAATTTATGCTTTTAGCGACAGTGCTCAAAAATAACATATTATACCTACACATTTTATATGAAATAAATTTAAATTTGAATTTTTTAAAAATCTATTTCAGTTAAAAACGTATTATCTTATCTTATAAATAATATTGTATTACTGTAGAGTATGAAGACCGTACGATATATTTTTGAAAATATATAACCAATTTGTTAATATTCTTATTTAAATATTTCTTCGTTTTGTTAAATCGTTTTTTATTTAATTACAAAAAACATAACTTTTATATGGTATATCATGTATTATTATAGGTACTAATCCAAAATCACACGACCCATAGTTTTTTTTAGAGAGTAATGAATATTTTACTCTAATACTTTAAAATTTAAACGTCAACAATGATATCTGAAGTTCATGTGATGTTCATTGTATATTTTTATCAAACCGAAATAACCAACCGATAGAATTAACTATTTTACTTGTACCAGACAATTTCAGTGTAGAATTAAATTATTTAGTAGGTACATTTGCGTAACAGTAAAGTATCAATGCTGTGATCAATAAAACATACTTCTATAGGTGTTGAACTCACTTATGATTGATGATATTTAGAATTTCACACATATTGCACTTCCCGATTCATATTTACATACCTAAATGTCTGTCCATTCTATAGAACTTTCAGAAACTTTAAAATCACATACATTTACATGTGAAATAAATTACTTTCAAATGGACAAATAAATTTAAGTTTCCTGCATACATTCAGCACACCACATATTTATGAAAAAAGTAATAAAAATATTTACCCCTTACGAATATATTCAACATTTTTAAGATGAAAAAATTAAGTTGATTATACCAAACACAAACTAGTATAGTTTTCACAACATTTACACAACACTACTAACCATATGGACTTAACATGAGTTCCACACTAAAGAGTTTTATTCATTACATCAAAATACGCCATAATCTCAATCATAATATTTTATCTCTCTACCAAACAAACTACAATATGTCAGCATTTGAATATCAATGATAAATGAGGCTTTCCATTTTAATATATTATAGTTTGCAAAGTGCGCTAAAACGAAGCGTTTTGTTATGGCGTCCTACACTTAATTTATTATATTATACATCTCACAACTCCAACTCAAAATTAATTTGAACAGTCAACACAAAGTCGACTTTTTATGTTTTTAAAAAACCTATAATTGAATGAATTGCATTCCAAATAAGTAATATCGATAATCAGTTCAACAAAGATATCCTTAAAGTTAGGGATATTTATCATAGTAAGAAAGTGGCCGGATCGGTTACCACTCTGTTTTACAGTAACCCATATAGGTAACGAGGATACATTGTCATTGAGTAAGACGTCAACTGTAATGTATAAGATACATTTTAATTGAATCATAAATATCGGTATATTTATAGAATAAAACTAAAAAAAGCAGGTAAGTGGATGTCGCTCTGCTGTACAGTAGATTACAAGTGAGCCATTGTATAATGGATTGTATTAGACTTGAATTCAATGATACAATATCATAAGAAATGTATAAGAAAAACGATTCTGAACGGAGACGTTTGTCAGTCTGGATATTTTATATTGTTATTATTTATTTTATCAAGCAAGTTTAATTAATGTTAGGTATATTATAATTTTTTATTCGTTTCAATGGTGATAGACAAAGCGTTAGAAATTAAAATCCCATTTTTAGCGTTTTTTCGTAATTTTTCTGTGGTTTTTCCGGTGGCATTTAATAAATATTGAGAAAATCGAAAAATTATCTCTTTAAAGTACCATATTTATCAAATTTGATAAAATATAAGGTACTATATGTTGAAATCGAAGCTCTCGTTCTGGTAGAAATTTTGCATACAGGATATTAAAAAAAATAAAAAATAAATTAACACTATTGTAAAACCAATAGCTTCCTCAATCCGCTCAGAATCTAAAAATGGAATATTTAGAAAGTCTATAATTAGCTCAAAACGACTCAAAATATTTTTAAATACATACTATAGTAAAATATATTATGCTAGGTAGATAAAATAAGTATCTGGTGTGAATTCTATCTATGGTTTTTATTTTTTAATTTACGAAAAAATAACATTATAATATGTGGATGGTGCACAGTAAAATTTTTTATTTTTTCTAATGATTAAGAAAAGTACAGGGAACTATTGACTTTATTCGCTTCGTTACCAAAAATGTACTAGGTATGCCTAGTTAAGGAAGTATTTTTCATACTTTATGACCTATAAACGGTGGTAAATTACACATATTTTGGAATGTCTGATTTTAATTTCTTATAGATGTATGAACTCTTTGACAAAATATCTAAGCTTTTAGAAAGTCAATTTTTAATCCTCATTTGAAAGGACATTAGTTTTAAGACTTTTTAAAAAAATTCCATGAAATAATTTAATAACATATGCATTTATTTTGATCACATCTAATTTTAAACCACACACACCATAATAATATATTTCAGCCACCCAATATGGCAATATCATCTTTACTTTATTTTTAATTATACTACGAAAATATTGACAAACCATATTCTGACTGTCTGTACCAATTCCCTGGGGCTTAAAATTAATAATATTATAATTCATTAGAATCTCCCTTATGTAATAAATAAATATGATCGTATAACATTAATATTAATAAAACATAACAAATGTTAAAAAGCAAATATCTAGTGATAAGTGTTTGAAATAACAGTATTATTATTATTGTTATTTATTATTATTCCAATGTTCTATCGTCAATGGATTTTTTCAAACTACGTGTATACAATTTATATTATATATTTAAATTTTAAAGGTTTAAGTGTATTCAATCTGAGTACATTCAAATATTATGTTAATATTTCGATGTATTTTTCATACCGCGGTATCAAGATATACACCACCACCATATTAATAATATTATGTAGGTACCAGTAATGGCTAAGGTGTATATCAGTCAAACCGTATGAGTCCAATAATAATAATAAATAATAATAATGTTTTATCACAATAGATATAATAATATAATGTAAGTATGCGAATTATTACAATGCACAAGATTTACTTTTAGGTGTCCGTATTTCCACGTGAAGAACACGACCAGCGGGAGGCATCCGATAATGACCAGAGAGAGCACTAGTATAATCGTCCGGAGTACCCAGTTTAATGACGCTATACAGGGACTGGAGTCGATGCACTCGTCGCATCCTTCAGCGCATCGCAAACACTCGAACATGCTATGTTGGCTGTAGTTGTTTGGTTTTCCCTTTTGATAGATAAAAAGAAAACAAAAAAAGTACACTTTTAATCTAAGGACCGAGTAGGTTTCGTTTGCGAATAATATGACTGCAACTGTCAACGTATACGACGACCATACCATAAGTCGGACAAATAGTAATACTGTATAGGTACCAAAAACAAAGACATAAAAATATATCACTTGTATTATGCGTATTCCAGTATAATATTGTAAGTATAAATTTCATTGAACATTTTAATGTATATACTATATATAGCTTTATTATCTCCCGCCAGCTCGAATTCGTTTTCATTTTAAATATATTATTATGTTCTAAATGTTACGGAAATCACACCCAGTAGACAATTTTGTTGCTTTTTCGAAATACAAAATGTATTGTTTTAAAAAGTAGCGTTTCCCGGATCCACGTCAGCTATGACAAAGCATTAAGATAAATACAGTTTGTTAATTTTGTTAGGTTTATGAAAATATGAATGGAAAATTCAAACAATTACTTTGAAATCGATGGCATTTATAGAACATATTCGACGTTTTGATCATCAAAAGTTATAAATTAAAAGATTATATTTAGAATTACATCTGCAAGAATAGAAACTAATGTCAACATTATTTTAGAATTCAGAATTATTCAATTTTAAGCTCGTCGACTTTCTGACTAATGATTAATAATATAAGTGGCTTATATTTATTTTTAGATAACACTTTTTAACTTGAATAGATTTTATTTAAAATATCACCGCCTTTATATAATATGGTAAATACCTATTACAGAAATAAACATGGAATTATTATTGAATGAAAAATATTAAAAAATGTGTAATATTCAGTTCAAAAATGTATATATTTATTACTTTTATATTTTATTTAAATATTTCATATTATAAAGAAACATGAAGAAAACCCACATAATATTGATTAGAATGATCATAAGAAAATACTATCTATGACCTATGTACAAGATTCCATATCCATAACAATTATTTATTTTAAAATGTATAAACATACTTATATTACTTAAATATTAAGTAGAGTCATAAAGATTTAAAAATATTAAGATTCACCAATTACTACCTATTATGTATGGAATCAAAAATATTTTTTTTTATTTTTACGCAATTTTTTTTTTAACGACAAATGTATAAGAACTGCAATCAACTGATTTATTTTTAATTTTTATTCATATTTGTCTAATAAATATGAAAAAAATAATACGGACAGAATAAGCATACTTCATCATAGTTTTTACTCTCGTTACGATCAGTAAAACAGGAAATGGAATGAACTATTAATTATCATATCATAATTAAAATCAGTGACAAATCTTTAACCAAAAATATATTTTGAACAAAACTCACGTTTAAATATAGTTTTGACCATTAAAAAATCAAAAACAGATTATTAATAGTAATTATTCATTAAAAGATATGTAACTAATATAAGTAGCATATTAAGTGACTTGCTATAGACAAAAAAATATTATACTGTTGTTTGTGTATTTTTAACCAAAAGTTTAAATTGATTAAAACCGTTTTTTTGAAGGAGTTTGTTTCATATTTTGTGATTTATGTAACTATTAAAGTAACGAATTATATGAAATAAAAAAAAATAATCCTTAATGTTTTGAACAATATTGGTCCATAATAATATTATTGAGTTCTATCTTTAATATTACAGTTCAATAATTTAAATTTTGAATGATGACATAATATTGCTCATACAAATTAATATAATATACTATACAATATTGTTTATTGAGAAAAATTTTACTGTTTTTCGAATGTAAAATTATAACATGATATACAATGTAACACTGATATTTTAATTAAAATTAATTACAATGTAGTATTATTCCTTAAGTATTATTTGATGGGTAATAAATGTATTTAGGAAATTGAATATAATGTTTAATTGACTACCTATGTAATATTACCTAGTATATTTCCATAACAATTAACAGAACATTTTAAAATAAATAAACATTTTATTAGTAATCAATTATATTATATTTTTTTTTTAAATTGTTTTGACTTTCAGATACTGCTTCCATAAAAATGCATAAAAAAAATACGATAAAGTATTATATAAATTAATGGAATATATTCTATTTGAAACTAAATTTAAAAACAAATCTATTACACCACTTGCATTAGAAATTAATTTAAAAAGCGACAGATGATGTACAATCTCGGTACTGTGAAAATAATTAGGTACCTAATTATTATGTATCTACCAAATAAGTTTTGGTACAACTTTTAAATAAAACAAAAAAAAATAAATAAAAATTCTAGAATATTATCAAATTTTTAAAATATTTTTAATAATCTTTATTTGAGAGAAAAATATGTACTTTGGTTATTTAAATTATATAATATCCTATTCAAGTAAATATATAGGTATCTGATTTAAAAATAGGAAACTAAATTTTTTTTAGTTAGGTTATTTTGACAACCACATTACTACTAACATCCGTTCTTGTCAAGTTTCAATGCATGAATGTCCCGCTACCAGATATTAAAATATATATCAATATAACTGAATCAAAAAATATGTTTTAAATAACTTGTTTATGTCACATCTCTTTGACGTTCTGATCCGTTACGGGAAAACTATGGAAATTGCATACATTTCACGAAATGAAACTTTCTTTTTTTACACATCGTTTAATTACAGAATATGGTTGACTATTCATGAAGCGAACACAGAAATTTAGTAGTACGGAACATGTACTCCCACATACCCAATTGATAGTACAAACTTATTCATAAAAACAGAAACTCATTTAACATTTTATTTCAACTCAATTAAAACATTTTAAAATATATTAAACTGTAACTTAATTTTAATTAATTATAAATTCTAGTATATAACTATATCATTAAGTCAATTAAGTGAACCAACAATAGATAAAAATATGAAAATACGAACATTATAAATATTGCAGAACTATATAACGAAATTTTTAAAATAAAAAAAATTTAATTTGTTACCATATAATTGTATTATTTCACGATTTTGACGAATTTTAATAAACATTTTAACTTTAAACATTTTTAAAAAAATATTACAACTATGTCGGTATTTTCCATATTTTTTTCAATATAGGTACGAATAACTTATGAGAAACTTTGTATTACATTTTCGAGGTTTTCGACAGAGCGAAACTATTTTTATTAACATTTATATGAAAATTTCAAAGGTTTATATTATTACAATAGCTTTAAAATATTTAAGTGTTTTTAATTTTGACCTCTCAAAAGTATCTAATGTACTATCAGAAACCACCCTTGTAGATAAGGATAGAATTATTTTCCTACTTTTTATAGTGCACTATAGAATATACAGAAGCACATTGCAAAATTATTACATTCATCGATCCACTCCAAATCTAAAATAACAAACTTTATTTTTTATTTGAACACGCAGTAGTCTAAAACAACTGTGTTTGGTCGGTAAATTTCTTGATTCTTTTGTTTTGCATACCTATATTAAATATTGCTTTTCAGAAAGCACAGATTAAATTTCTTGCTTATTAAAATAATATAATTAAGTCTATTGCGCCAGTGAACCACACTAGTTTTTGAATACAAAAGAATACACAAATAATGCAGTTTTCTATTTAAATCATTTCTAATTTTATTGATGGAAAATTGTTTTTGTTTAAAAAAATTTCACTGATAAATTGAGTTTATGATGGTTTTGCCATAATTATGTTTATATTTGTTTTTCTATAATTTATTTATTGAATTATATCTATTTATTTACTGAATAATTTACTAGAATGTATAAATTTCCTTTAATAAATAATTTTTGCCGTTTAGTTAAAATTAATTTGGCCTTTATACCTAGTTATAATTAAGTTTAATGATATGTTTCTTTTCAAATGCAAAACGTATCATTGCTTAATTATATTATGTATATGTACAGGTTACAGAACAAGTTCTGTTCTACTAAATGTCCGTGTCTGTTTTGTGAAAAGTTATCCATATTATGTTGTTACGGGAGTATGTCTAAAAACTGAAGTTCATTAATTTCATGAAACATATCAGAGTTTAAAATGGATACGACATATACATATTATTATATAATAATATATTATATTTCATATATTATACTGTTCCTATGTATACGGGCAATATTAAAGCGAATTGGCTACACGTACCTGCATAAGTTTTTCGTATTCCTCTTCAATAATGACTCCGTTGAAATAACTGGGTCCAGGATGGCCTAAGTTTTTGGGAGCAGGGAAGTAATAACCTCGACGGCACATGCACTTGTAACTCCCTCTTCGAAACCCCAAACCCGATACAGGAACACACTAAAAATATAATAATAAAAAAAAAGGTGGGTAAGTGGATGTCGCTCTACTGTACAGTAGGTTAAAAGTGGGTCACTGTATAATGGATAGTATTAAATTTGAATTCAATGATATAATATCACTGTATAAGAAATAAATACCAATAATAGGTACCTATCTATAGTAAATTCCAAATTAATCATATCACAATATCCATTAGGTACTTATAACGCGTTATACATCAACAACAAACCGTGATACTATCATAGATATATAATAGTATACTTTAGAAGTTTCATGTACCCACGAATAATATTATACAATCGCAACAAAATAACTAAAATAGTTATTCTAGGTATTTTAATATTATGTAATTTTGTCCAAATTTGAACTTAAAATGAGTATAAAAATAAACTGTGCTTATGTATTTTTTAGATTTTTTGGTTTCAGAATTAACTACTTACCTACGTGGAATCTTGTTTTAAATTTTAAATTCTTAGGTATAAAAGTTGAACATTTTATGAATTTTTAACTACAAAATAATTATTCAATTTTAAATTTGATAAATTTTGTCAAAATTCGATCATTAAATGCTTATAAAAAAAAATTGTGCATATGTATTTTGAATATATTTCAACTGCTATTGTAACAATATATCAGGAGCCTTGCATTCAATTTTCACGTTTTTTTACCCAACAAACAAAATTTTATTGATATTTAAAGAAAAAAAAACTTTATAAATTGAAAACTGACAATGTCCGTAAACAGTTCAAAAAAAGTCAAAATATTTTCAAAATTTTATGATGTATAAAAAATGAAAATATTAACATTCAGTGAATTTATTTTTCAAATATCTACAGTCATTCGTTTTTTAATTACAATTAAATAAGAAAATCGTCACATGAGAAATCGAGTGAATATCAAATGTTGTAAAAATGTGAATTTCAAACGCTCGTAAAATTTTAATTTGACTTTTTTGTAGACTTTTTTTTTTTGATACAGATAGACAATATTATGTGGAATCTTGTATTACATTTTCAAATCTTAGATTTAAAAAGAAAAATTTTTACGAATTCTTAACTAAAAATAATTTGCTAATTTCCGTGATTTTTCCATATTTTGTTAATTGTTGAACTTTAAATGCTAATAAAAAAAAACTGTGACTAAGGATTTTTAATATTTTTCAAATATCATTGTAACTATATATTAGGAGCCTTGTATTAAATTTTCAAGTATTTTTACTTAATAAATAACGTTTTATTGACATTCATAGAAAAAAACGAATAATATTGGAAAATGAAAACGTTCCTAAACAGTTCAAAACAAATAAAAATATTTTGAAAATTTTATCATGTATAGAAAATGGAAATATAAACAGCCAGTGAAAATTTCATGTATCTACGGTTATTTAATTTAAAGTTACACCAAAAACAAAAATCAATTTTCTCGAAAACAGAGTTTGCGTAAAAATTCCCGTTTTCCTTAATTTTTCTTTTGTTTTTCACGGCGCTTTTGAAAACTACTGGAAAAATTTTACTTTTAGTCCTCCCAAAGTACCAACTAGATTCAATTTCCTATCAGAAAAGGTACTGTTGAAGAAAATCCAAGCACTTTTACTGTCCTAAAAGGTGATGACAGACACAAAAAAAAAATTAAAAAATTAAAAAAAAACCAACACATCATTGTAAAATCAATACATCCATCGTTCCACTCAGAATCTAAAACAATAATTAATAAATATAATCATATTTTTTAATATTTAATTTAAATAATGTTATCCAACTTCATGTAATATTTTGTATAAATCGTATAATAGAAAAATATGGGGTGTTCTGTTTTTATTGTTATGGCTGCTTAAGCTCAAAATTCAGGGCCGTATTTAAATATTTTGCGCCCTGGGGCAACATATTTTTCCGCCCCCCAAAAACTTATTTCTTAAAATGTTATTTTAATAGTACCTATTTATGACTAAAAAATGTGGTTAGATTTTGAATAATTTTTTTTGGAAACCTTTGTTTTTCAATGAGTTAGAACAATCAGTGATGCAAACCAAAAGTAATTAAATTATTAAATAGGGTTCATGGTACATTCATGTTAAACATTAATTAATATTTATTTATGTTACATAAAATACACAAAAGAAATTACATTATTGGTTACGTGCAAAAAAATTACGGTGAGGCTTTTAAATCTTTCATTATCTATAGAAATAATTGAATTATTAAACATTTTTAAATAAACTGAACTTAATGAAACCAAGTTAAAAAATATTTAATATTAAATGTAATAACTACTTATGAGAGACATATGAAATCCTCAAAGCCTAATTTACTACCAAAAACCTTCCACAATAGTAAATATAGGAGCATTTTTTCTACTTAAAGAAGTGTCTTCAGACACAAAACAAATATAAAAAACACATTCAATTCTAAAACCATGCAGTACCTACAATTTCTTCGCTCTACTTAGAATCTAAAACTGATTTTAGACAATTGCATATTATTGGTTATTTGAACACAAATTTTTCGAACAAATTACATTTCTAACACTTTCATTTGAAAATACATCATCTGAAAACATGGCATTCGATCATAGATTAAATCATAAATCTGTAGTACTTACTACCGGCAATGTGTGCAATGTGCGTATTATTACGTTCCGTAATATTTTTGCTATAAGCTACTGCAATGTATTTGCGCTTTTTTTGTTTTATTTTACATCATAAGAATCAGCCAGTTCTGATCTATTGACATTGATAAATCGTGTTTCCTCTTTAGGTGTGCATTAATATCGTTCAAACACATTCTTTACTTATTTACTTACGGTTGCGTTTTTTATTACTCGTAATACGTTCTATCTAATAACTGCCGCTAACACTCAAATAATATGTATCGTATTGAACTTTATGCCCTCTATGTTGTCACAGCCCATTTATATGTACCCTATATTTAGTCACGAGTCAGTGAGTTACTAATAACTTTATAAGATGACTCAAATAACCCATGGTGTCACTCGAGCTAAAATTATCATCAAAAAACGATTGATTATATGTTCAAAACGTAACTATAGTTTTAATGAACCATATTCCAATTTATACTGTCGATGACGAAGATATTATACTCAATATAAAATAATGGACTGAGATCAAAATATCATCTATTCAAGTTCAACAGATTAATTTTTATTCATCTTAGGGGAATCTCCAATAAATAAAAATGCAAAAAACATGCTTTCTTCCAGTGTATTAATAGACATTGATGTAGCAAACTATCTCATAATTAAAAAGAAATCAACTTAGAAATAAAAACTGATATTGTGGGTAAAAATGACTGCCTAAAATAAATAATTACATTTTATTTTCCAAAACGCACGACCATGAAAAAAATTGTTCAGGAAACCAATTTTTTTTTATTGTGTGATCTATAGAAGGTATATTATAATAATTTAATTATACTGTATCTATAAAAAAAAGTGCAATTCAATTATTTGGAACTGTCAAAATGTATATTATATCAATTGTTGAACATTATTATAATTATTTTTTTTAATTTCATTCAAAAGGTAAATTTTCATGAAATAGTACCATTTGAGAAAAATATAGCTTGAAATAGGACATTTTGCAGAACATTATGGACTTTTTATCAAAACATAGGTACCTATAATGTCTGTAAAAGTAGACCATTTTAAAGAAATATGTACAGCAATAAACAATCGATTTTATGTTTTTAATGTTTGTATTACTATTATTAATAATATAAAATATGTATAATATAATGTATGAATTTAGAAATCCAACTTCCAAGTAAGCTCATTTTCTCAAGAAAAGTTTGCACAAAATATCAAGTAAGAGTCGAAAATGTATTATCCGAAGAAATCCAAGTTATTACAAGCTTAAAACAAGCTCATTCTCCACTTCTGTTTAATATTACGCTTCAGAAAGTTGAACGAAGTGTACCGATTATAGATATATAACTGTGGCATCAAAATTGGCACGTACAAGTTTAGTATTTCAGATTTCTACACAAAGTTTATTAGACCAACCCCATCATATTATGAATGCGAGGTGTGGCACTTAACAAGCCGAATAGAGCAGAACTGATATCGTTCAAAAACAAAATACTACGAATCATTTGCGATCCAGTATAATATGACAACGAACTGTGATGATGGCGTAGAAGAACTAAAGAGATTGACAGGATCAACATTTAGTTCTGAAAATAACCAACTTTATAAAAACACGTAGAATCAAATGGTTTGGGCGCGTAATGAGAAGGTCGGACTCTAAGTACCTAAAAGCGGTGTTAGAGTAGAAACTCATAGGGATGAGATCAAGAAAACGTCCAAAGAATCATCTTGGAATAAATCAGGACTTACCTAAAGAAATTAGGGACACCAAATTGAGAATAAAAAGTACAAAATTGAGAAGAGCAGAAGAAGGTGTCAGTGGCGACAAAAACTCTTGAAGAGTTATGATGCCAGAGAGTGAGAGAGAGAGAGAGTGAGAGAGAGAGAGAGATAAATGTAGGTTAATTTGTTGTTACGTAACCTAATGTTTTTTAATTATTTCATAAACAAAAAATATTTTATAACTTGGGTGTTATCATCATTTAATTTTAATTAAAAATAATAGCATATGTTAACATGCATATTCATCATAATAAACTGCACCGCTGTGGTCTTCAACATTGAGAATAATATTATGAATGGATCTTGCATCACGTCATCATGAAAATTGTTTTGCATCTTCAAGTATACAGACATATTTTAATAAACTATTAAAATATAATAAAATTCTCCTATTTGTTTGGTTTGTTTTATATGACTCATTCTTGATAAAACTTCTAAGTTTCATCTAATAATTTAATATTAGAGTTTCTGTTAAAAATATCTAGTTTAACTGGGGTATCAGTATAATATGGTGTTATACCAACTGTCTCTAACATTTTTATGTAAGGAAATATTTTTTGTTTGGTAGTTTTAAAACCTTAAAATGATTTTGTCACTTACAAAGTTCACAATTTAAAAACATCATAATACTGAATAGATGATACTACATTTTCTTTTTTCTAAACTTTTGTTCCATTCAGTTAAATGATGCAAACTTAAGTCAATTTGAAATTTATATCACCTATAATATTATATAATGGTCCATTAGTGTCATTATTTAGTACAATGTTATTTGGTATTTCAATAGAAGTGTTTGCTACAAAAGTTGCTGTAAGTAATATAACACAATAGGTATAATCAAAATATTCTGTGTTACAGTGAGTATTATAGTGTACCTAAGGTTTAAATTTAAATATCTTAATAATAAATAATTTATTTACAACTTTAATTTGATTTATGTATTTTATTTTTTATAAATACCAGTTATTTTACTTAAGATATACATAATTGTAAAGATTTCAATACAATACTTCAATACTATTCAAAACAAATTTTAGTTTAAAAATATAGGCAGGTACATACACAGTTATTTTAATTAGGTAGGTACTATGCTTACTTTGGTGGATGCAAAATTAGAAATTGGCTAATCTAATGTTCATTAAATTAAAACAAATACAGAAAACCATAGCAAACAATCCTTGTTACTTATATATGACTATGTATTATGGTATACAGAAAAACATAATAAAGTTATGGTGACTATGACGTGTTCTCATTTATCACACTATCGCTCGTGATGTAAATTCAATTCCCATATCTAACGATGTTTATCAATTTTTGATGAAAACTACTCTTAAATACGTCAAAACTTCCTTAAAATGTAAATCAATTGGTACTTGATTAATAATATTTTTTCGATCAAATAAAATTTAATCTTAAAAAATTTTATTATATAATTTTTTTATTGGAAATATATATATACTCGGTAACTATAGTGTGTATTAGAATATTTTTTTGGCAAATGTCATGAAACTCACATAAATAATTTGTGAAATACATTGTTTATCAAATACACATATTTATTTTTGAATAAATAAAAAGATACCATCGGGAGTCGGAGGGGCCGAGCGGACTAAGGCGTCGGTTACGATGCGCACCGTTGCCGATTCGAATCTCGATCATGGGTGGCACTTCTCTCCGGGCGGACAGTCTGAACAGAGAGGCCCTTATCCCCCGACCGGGCATGGTAGAAACCTACGGCTGCCCAATTTTAAATTTTTCTAAACTTAAACACACGTCTTTACAAAAACCTACAGTACCCTCCCCCATAGTTAAAAAAAACCACTCGATGGCCTAATTTGCCGCTGGTTAATTAAATGAAAAAAAGATACCATCTGTTGCAATTTTTACCATAAGAATGAATGTAAAAGTAGATTTTGTCAAATTTTTAATTGTTTTTGTTTAACTTATTTACCTATATCTATTAAATTTTATAGTAGGTATTTGTAATTTTAAAAATGTTCATAATTGTATTTCAAAATATTTTGATAAAAGTGTTTAAAATGTATAAAGAGGTGAATAAAAGATGGATTTAAGACAAATATCATTTGGCATGAGAGTAAATAAAACATATTTAAAAGGTCTGTAACTAATTTCCTCTAATATTTGACAAAAGAAATTCGAGAATCTCGATAGTTTTTTTCACAATTGAATTCAGAACCTTTTTGGGTAATAAAAGAAAAACATTGGGAAACAAATCGTTGGCTATCTGTCATTTTTCTACTAATAAGTGCAAACGCAAATGTTGAAATGATGAAGAACGATTATGAAACACTGAGTCAATAAATACGTAGAAAAATAAGAAAACTTAAACGTTTAAAAGCACACACATACACACACACGCACACAATCACAACCAAACATAGTATTAGTGCTTCCGCTATTTATTAAAAGCGTGTGTAGTCGCAACGCACAGTTGGTCATTCCCAACAATAGTAATATTTTAAGAGTACCATGTTTAAACCATAAACACGAGAAAATGCACAATAGGTCCATTAGGTTATTATTCCTATACTGTATTTTATTTTAATTTAAATGATAAGTATTTATGTTAAATCGACAATAATTATGAATGAATTGCATATACCAACATTTATTTTGTGTTTGATAATTGATAACTATTATATTATTATTATGATTGAATACAGATATTATTATTATTTTTTTTTTATTAATTAACCCGCGGCATCTTAGGCCATTGGGTAGTTTTTAACTGTGGGGGAGGGTACTGTAGATTTGAACACGTGTGTTTGTTAGTTTGGCAGATTTTTTTAGTGGGCACCCGTAGGTATCTACCAATTGCCATGTCCGGGGGGGGATGGCGGCACTTTTCTCCGGACACCATGACTTGCCCGAAGAAAAATGCCGCCCGCAGCCGAGGTTTTAAACCGACGTCGCAATCGATGCCTTAGTCCGCTCGGCCACTCCGTCCCCTACAGATATTATTAATATACTCAATAACCGTAATGATCAAGTTATTGTTTTTAGTAGGTTAGGTAATGTTGTTCTAATTATTTTTAAATGCGACTTAATATACAATAATACAACATCAATGATAATAATTTTAAAAGTAAGATGATAAAAAACAACAAAATTATGTGAATTTCTAAAATTATCTTAATTGAATTATATTATAATATACTTAAGGTAAATTAGAAATTCATTAATGAGTGTACACAAATCTCACTTACTAAAACCTATAGTCAAAACACCACAAATTTTTTAGATAGATTTTTAGATTCTGAGCGGAGCGACGAATGTATTGATTTTACAATGAAGTGTGTTTTTAATTTTTTAATATTTTTAAAAAAATTGTTGTGTCCGTCACCACCTTTTAGTAAGGTGTGTAAAAGTGCTTAGATTTTCTTCATCAGAATCTTTTATTTTATTTTAGATTCTGAGTGGAACGATGAATGTATTGATTTTACAATGGTGTGTGTTTTTTTATATTTTTATTTTTGTGTCTGTCATCACGGTTTGGGCAGTAAAACTGCTTCGACTTTCTTTAAAACAGTATCTTGTTTGATGGGAAAGTGAATCTAGTTGGTGCATTCGGGAGGTCAAAATTTGAAATTTCCAATAGTTTTCAAAAGCGCCGTAAAAAACAAAAGAAAAATTAAGGAAAAACGGGAATTTTTACACAAAATCGCAAGTCTATTGTGAATTATGGCTATTAATTTGACATAAATACTATAATATATTATCTTTACATTCGAATAACTTGTCTGATCAAATTCAGTTAGGAAATTCGAATAATAACCATTTCCTATCTACAGTGGTGTTACTTAAAAGTTCAATGATTTTATCAAATACTACAGGTACCTATACATAATTCGCCGGTTAAAAGACTGTTTGTTGTGAGTTCCACTTTTATAGTACCTAAGCGACACTACTTATATATATATATATATTATATTATTAAATATGTATAATATACAGTGGTGTAGACGACACTCTAACGAGTCCATACATAGTTCTCATTTAGTGCTACCATTATTTTATAAAATGTTATCAATGATCAAACATTGTGCTAAAAATAACAAGTATGAAAAGTATTATGACCTGTAAGCGACAACATTTCATGTAGACACCATTTTTATTAATTTTTTGAGTAATAAGCGATGCAATAATATTATTCTCGTGTTAAGTGCCATAACATTTTAAATATTGACGTAAACACCGAAGTCTCACTTACATAAATTTATTTTGTCACTCACGACATATTAACTATCGTTTTACAATGGAAGAAAATTATACGACTCTATGAAATTGTATTTAACTTAAAAATTAATATAATACGCATGTGTAAAAATAATGTATCGGCTATCTATAATAAGCTATAAAAGTTATAATATTTTCAAAATAAAAAATAAGAAAAAATCGTTTTTGGCTCAACAGAAAAGTATGAAAAATATCACTTACAGAAAATAGTGATTTAACCAACGGATTATTACGTATTAGTTATTGTTAATCTAACACCTATTTACAATGAATTTGTTTTTTAAATCTATATATTTATTACACAAAGCATAAAAATAATTAATAGTGATAATAAAACATATAATTAACCATTATAGTATAATTGTAAAATGTAGTCTTGAACATAATTTAGGAAATAATACAATTTGGTATAATATGTATAACTGTACAATAGTAGGTACCTACAATAAAAGTGATTAAGTTTAATAATTTGTTTACTTTGAGTGCGAACTACCTAACTAATAATATTGTTAACAAATGGATTCAATCCAAAATAAGTGGGACTAGTGGGAGGTGTAATAATTGTGAGGTTAGTTGAAACCACATTCAATAAAAAAAAAAAAATTTAGTCAAAATAACAATCTATAATGTAGGTTTAAGGTCTGGGGAAACAAACAATACGACATTTTGTAAAAAAAAATTCATAATACATAAGAAAACTTTTTAAAATTAAAATTAAAAAATGAAACAAACAAATAAGTACGTAAGTTCAAATGTCGAGTTTGAAAATACTTTTTAAGGTGAACCATAAAATCCTTTGTTCCGTTGGAAATCAAAAAGTTAAATTGTACTTCAATGTAAGTATAAAAATAAATAAAAAGTTGCTTAGATAATATGTCTTATTGTTATTCGTATGTAATATTCGATACTATAAAAGTTTCAAAAGCATTAAGTTGAATTTATATTAATTCTCCTTCTAAATTGAAATATTTTGTATACCTACGTTACCATGTTTTTTTCTTTTAATTTTAGACGTTCGTAACCCAATTAATAAATATTTACAAAATTTAAAAATACCTAATATAGTTAATCAATATAATAAATTAATTATATTGATAATAATATTATAATGAATAAATAACTAT
>NC_042495.1:61069672-61069963 GCF_005508785.2 Acyrthosiphon pisum
GATCTTTATAGTTATAGGTTACGAAGTAAGAACTTAAGCGATTAAGAATTTTATGAGTTCGACAAATGAATTCCGAATTAATTTATAGTTTTAATTATTTTATTAAGAGGACGCTAGACAGATATTTGTTGTCTCCGTCTTACAAGTGCATAACATAGCAAATTTAAACTCAGCAGATCGTGTTTAACCACGGTTATCTAATAGTGTAGAATCTATGCTTACATTAAAAAAGGGTCGTTACTCATTAGACATCTTGATGACATTATAGGGGGTTGCGAACTCAAAAAGGTT
>NC_042495.1:61070063-61070889 GCF_005508785.2 Acyrthosiphon pisum
AAGAACCGCTGGTGCAGATAACCGTGCATTTAATTCAGTTAGTTTTAAAATTAGAGTGAATCGACCTATTATGAAACTTGGTGGTAAGAAGAATCTATACAGGTAAGAACATAACCTGTATTTGTGGGTTTTTTTACGCTATATTAAAAATGCATAACTTACTAAAAAATTTAACTATCGTAAAAATCCACATACAATAACACAGATAATGTACTTACTATCAAGTTTCATAATAAGTCAATTCTCTCAAATTTATAAGCTAACGGAGCTAAACGCGTTCTCCTGAGAGTAAACTTTCTATGTTACGCACTTGTAAGACGAAGACAACAAATAGCTGTGTAGCGACCGCTTATAAGAGAGGCGTAACTTGCATAGTCAGTTACTTAAATGCATTATTATAATATGTAATACAAAATATGGATTGCTTTATTAAACGCATAGTGTAAGTTAGGTATTTTCATATTATTTTTTTTCAGTAGTAATTATAAGATGATATAGATCACAAAATATCAAATCCATTCAAAAATGTTAGTAGGTACCTATCAATATGATAAAGCCACTTTTCATTAATAATGCAATATTCAAAACCTGTTTTTTGGAATCTTCAAAAATACTTACTTGAAGAACGTAATATTTTCAAATTCTTGAAATTTTTTGTACCACTTAAGAAGTGTCCTTTTGCGATATAAACTTATGTTTTTCAAATGAGAACCCCCATTTTTTACTGCAAATGATTTAGTGTATAATTTTTTTGAAAATGTTGATGTTTCCAATTCAAAACACGGAAGACAAGTTTCTTAGTTATTAAAACGTAGGTATATTCTAA
>NC_042495.1:61070989-61080530 GCF_005508785.2 Acyrthosiphon pisum
TACATGGAGGTGACCTTCCTATAGAGGTGACCGTTAACGGAAGTTTTACTGTATATACATTCAACTGAGTAGAATATAATGTTTATAATTGTATGGAATATTCAATATTGCTGTTTGTTATTCACTCTAAATTAGTATACATAATCATTACTATAAATTAGGTATGCCATTTGGTTTCCCTTGCAATTTTATCTGAATAACAGAAATCGTGGCAAAAGTGCAAGACGATACAATAGTCTGTTCGAGTCATACGTGTTAATGTATAATTTATAGACTAGAAACATGGATCTTTTGCAATATTTTATTATAACATAACATAACACGTTTTGCAATACCTTATAAGTTATAATGCGTGTTTATTGTAGGTTACATATTATTGTTATGTCAATACGTCAAAATAAATCATTAGTTGGTGTAATAATAAAATTACTCACTATAATATACGCTTGGTGCTCACACGGAGGTATCGTATGAATATATGATAATATGTACCTATAAACCTATTGCAATGATTATCTCTTTACGATGTCTACTAAAGATCTCCACGCGGTGACACATTGTAATGCGCACAAGAACTGCACAACTTTAACTGCAGTTCTAGCCAGAAACGACTTAAATTTAATTATATTATATTATTAGTAATAAGATCCCGTATAGCTTCGACTCAACTAAAACACAACTGTCGAAAAAGAAAAAATGTTTAAACTCACCCCTTGACCCGTATCTTATCCAATTCACGTCGAAGTTTGAATGTTATAGTATATAGATGGTACGCGATTATTAACTCGAATATATTATTATATCCATCTAAGCATATATTTTCTGCTTGAAACATATTATCCAGAGTCCTTCGTGCGTAAGACTTTTCCGATATGATATCGTGCTTACTACACACGATTTATATATCGATAGGTCGTAGGCACGTCTATATACAGTTAGAAATATCGTTCTGACCGTGATAAATCTATAATATAACGTGTTTATTATGTATTTTAATTTATAGCTGTTTAAAACACAAACGATTGACTTTAAATAAATAGTTAGTATACTTACGTTTTTTGAATAAGCAATTTTATAACAAAAATGGTTTGCAACGATATAAAATACTACGATTTTCGCACATAATATTATTCTGTTTGTGGCTTGGGTGGAAATTAAACGTGATGTGTCATATGTATGATAATATTATTATAACACACCCTCGATCAAAAAATAAAAAAAAAACCAAAAATCTATTATAAATAGAATAATGACGATTTAAAACGCGTGTTTACCATGGGATGGCAAATAAATAAGTTTTGTATCTGTGATTCATGACGAAGGGCTGTTCTGAATCTTCATATTCATATCGGCTTAGTTAATATATAACGCTGCCACGTCAAGTGCGTCTCCGCCACACCGGTGAAGGAACGTTGTGCCCCGGAACAATACGACGCGAATATAAGATTTTTCCGATACGTATATATGCCAAATTCGTGACAGCCGCAGTAGTACGTCATTCCGGAGCTATTATGTTAACCACTAACGTGTGTGAATGACACCATCAGATTTCCGCTATTAAACACTCATCAGCTGGAGCGATACAAAATTATTGTAATATGACGATCGAACTCAAAACTATAATGGCAATATTGTCTGTGAATCAACGTAGAAATAATCATGGTTTTAATTTTACTTTTCCAAAGAGTTTAGAGTCTAAACGAAAGAGCATTATTAGAGCCCATCTGCAGAATAAATATTTTCCTGTCCTTTGTGGTGGAAAAACATTCAATGGTTCAGGTTAGTTTTCATTCACAGCCACAACTCATTCGACAATCACTATTCTTTCATTAGCATACATACTTGAGTATACTATTTGTGATTTTTTTTTGATTAATGAAAAAAAAAATAAGTTAAAACGGAGACCTTATTTAAAATAATAAAATATAAATCTGAAAAGAATTAAAGTTTTAAATATACCCAGAAAATATTAATAATCGTAATAATAACAATAACAATAATGAAAAATTGTAACCAAATTGAATAGAAAATTATTGTAATTAAAATGTTAGAGTTTTAAAACAAAATTCAACCTCTCCCTTATACAGAGTCTAAACATAAATAATTAATTTCAAAGACCATTCCTTTTCAATAATTCTTTAAGTTAGCATACAATTAATCCATACAATAAATTGTTCGATATATTTTGTGGTACAGCTTTAATGCTTCATTATCATGAAAATAAAAATATTATTAAATATTTCTAAAGCTTACTTACATACCTATATTTTTTGAAAACAACACAAGTTTCTTATTTTTTGTCACGATAAAAGTTAACAAATTAATCTATTTTAGTAATCTCTTTTATTTCTTGTTGGAATACAACTCTTTTAATCTTGGAGTATTTTTAATTAATTTCACGTGTGACTGAAACTTAAAAACTTTTTTTTTAATAATCTAAGAAAGGTAAGAAGTAAACAATAATAAAATCTGATAATAACTTGGATGCAATCTATCTTTTCATAACATGCATTTTAAAATTGTTGTCGTATAATATAATTTGTTTTATTGTTATTTTGAAAGCAACTTTACACTTTAAAGGAAAATGTAATTGTGTTTTAACGAAATATAAGGTTACTATAATATAATATAAGTATTTTAAGTACTAAAATTGCTAAAAAATTTAAAAATGTTTGTATGTCACAAATACTAATTTATCCAACCCAATTTAACAGTTAAATAATCATGAACAAAGTTTTCAATTCGATTTATTAGAAATTTACTGTACTCAGTGTTTGTCACAAAGGTGCGGAGTCTGTAAATGTCAGTTAAAAATATTTATATACAATATAGTTTGGCAAGAAAAAATCCATAAGTAGCTTAAATGAATAGACATTTAATGCATGATAATAATAATTTACTTATTATTTTTCATTAAGATAATGGGCCACACTGTCACACTGGACATGCTCAGTTTGTTTGTATGGGAAATACAAATCACGATCACGACTTACCAAAAACCTGGCCTATGGTTAGACGATGTTTTCGAATTTCACATTTTCAATAAAGGATAATGCGACAAAAAATGTACTTAAAAAGGGGGGGGGGGAAAGTCACTCATTAGCTTCCTAATGCAGCAAATATTAGTAATAGACCGCTAGTTGCTGGGCACCCAAACGAAGAAAACTACAATGTCACACTTTCGACGATTTTTCTTCATCGGCACGTGGCCATCAGAATTCGGATTATTGCCACATGCACTCTGCACACATGAAATCCCGCGGTCGTTAAATTCTATGGTCTCGCATGCCGTCTATTCTCTTCCCGGCAACATCTATGCACGACCTACATTTTCAGGTTGGTTTGTTTCTTGCACTTTAAAAATACGGTTAGACATTATACTTCGCCAACGCACATTTGTTTTTACTTTTCGTTGCGTGCTACCTTACCGCGGTAATATAACGACGTACCGAACTGCGGTGATTGGTATGCCGTACCCACGCGATACATTGAAACAGTGTTAGAGACGGTGCCCAGTTTCAGCCTTCTATTCAGACCCTCTACAGTTAGTGACCAAACATCTGAAGCTCGTATAAGGACTAATATATGGGATGAGACATTTTTAACTATAACAATCACCCTTCACGCCACATGAAAATAAATTTCTTGATTACTATTATATTTCCAGCAGTAATACATCTTGTTTATTTTAATAATTTTACATACAAGACACTAGTATAAACCAACACATAAAAAAAAACACAACCAAACACAGATGCCAGAGCACAATATTATGCTCAAGTTGTCAAACAATATGTCATGCTACCCAAAATTGGGTTGGCGTGATTTGGATTTTTTTAAATAATAATACCTATAGTGTAATAAATAAAAATAAGAATACAAAAAATTAAATATTTTACCTTTACCGGTTGGAATAAAAAGCAGATTCCAGATACAAAACACAAAAGAACGATAAAATTGTTTCACATATTTTATTTATTTTATTCGTGTTTAATTCCTTGAACGAGGTATGTTTTATACATATTTTGCTTTGTCAATTGCAAAAATATTATGAACACAGAATAAATTATTTTATATTTTTTCCCTGTAGAAAAATAGTATGAATGACATTTTCCACGGTGGTTTGGTTACAATTTTTAGTAATATTACTGTAAGCATGGTTTGAAATCAAATCAAATTGAGATTCCCAACATAAGTAAATGATTATGACTTTTCATACTTTTTTAATGATCTTTGTTGGAAATAATAATTATTTCTGAAACACTCACTGGGGGCATTGAAAATATAATGCTTGTCAGTTTCATTTTGTATGATATTATTCTAACCACAATAATAACGCCATATATTATAAGTGCAATGCCATATTCAAGTTTCCGCTGTTAAAAAAGTAGAATAGACATTACAGCCACGATTTTAAATGTCAACTGTGAAATTTACCACGTGAATACTTCGCTTTTAACAATTTAACCATACAATTTATAATCATTCTGTTAAATTAAATAAATTAATGACAACAATTTATATGAAAAATACGATTTACTATGAAGACATAAAATAAAATAAAAAATACTATAAAATATGCAACATTTTTTATACAATCTTTTAATATTTAATAGGAAAAAAATCAAATGATTTAATTAGGTATAAACCAATAACTGATTTATTAACATTTTAATAGCATGTGATAGAATACATTTTATACTCAAGAAACTCGTTGCTTACAAATATTAATTAGGAGATCAATAGTATAATGCAGTTAGTAGGTACTTTTAAGAACAATCGATAAAAGTTTTTAAAAAAAAAAAAAAACAAAAAAAAATATGGATAACTAAAATATTTAAGCAGCACTAGTATTTGACAAGATTGATTTAGTTTTTTTGTTGCGATTCAAAACTGAACATTTTTACACATTAATTTAATATGTTTTGTAATACGTTATTATTGTAATAACAATAATATTGTATTTCAAATTGTATTGTGAATTAAATGATTCTTGTTTTTTAATGTTGTTATTACATTATTGAATATAGTGTACATAATTTCTCAATGATCGGTTTCTCAGCTGATATGTACCAAGTATCTACACGGCTACACCCTAAGAACAGTGCTTATTATATTTTAGTTTCCGTGCTAGGTATTATGATTCTCAGATTATTATAGCTCTTGTTTTAGTATGTGCCTATAAGCGGGTAAGTAGAATACGTAATGATTATTTGAGGGGTATTAGATTTTGGCTATACATTTTACATTAATAATAATATTATGTACCTATTTTACTATGATAGGAAACAAGGCCATATCTATAGTATTTTTGTCAGGAGGAGAGGGAAAAAAGTGTTAAAACTGAAGTTCATATTATAATTTGAATAATAGATATATTGTCATGGCTCACGAGTTTGACTTATTTAAATGTTCTAAAAATAACCCAAACTTCACTAATATAAATGCCTTTTCATCGCGGTATAATACCCTTAAAAAAATGATAACAATTATTTTTATAGAAATGCAACTAGGCAAGCGGTAAGTAAATTATGGTTTAACTATTGGCCTTTTTAACACTGTTTTATTACATTTCATTATTAAACTAACATTTAGGTATACAAAAACAATAAACCCAACTTATGCGATATGACAAATAAATACTTATTATACTGAGATATGCAATTGATATTTCTAACTGACCAATAAATTAATTGTTATTCGTTTGAGTTCCGGTGGTACCCACATCACATTCGATAGTTTCTAGAGATAGATAAAAACGTCATACCATCCATACATAGAACAATATTGACATACGGATATTGACGTTCAGATGAACAATGCATAGAAAGGAAATATAATTAATACAATGATATACCTAGCATAGGCGTGTTCAGACTTTGGTGGCTGAAGGGGCACAACAAATTTTTAAATTGTGAGACTTATTTTTTTTTTGAGACATGAAGAAACATTAATTTTTTTGTTATAAAATTCACAATGGTAGGAATATTTTTTAATTATGATCAAAAAGTATAACCAATGTCAAAACAATAAAAATACTTTTCCCCAACCATTATACAAGGTAGACAACATACAAATTGTAAAACTATAAACTAATCAGTAATAAATAATTTGAGTTTCTGACAAAATTTAAATAATTTTAACAAGTCATAAAATATCTAAACACATTGTTGAAATGATAATCGGTAATTGGATATATTCAGCTAATAAAACAATATGATCACTGGTTAGATAAAATAGTATTTAATCTGTGATATCTGTGACAGTGCAAGTCGCAAGACCTGGTAAATGGACACAACAGTACCATTGCATGTTATGTAGTTATAAAGAATTGATAAACTTTTACACATTAAATACGTACTAGCGCAGATAAATAGCTAAAAAGTATTAATACTTATAGTACATTTTTAAACTTTTTGAGCTTTTAAATTTTCTTAACATTACGTTTAAATTTTTTTAATAATATACAATAAAAGAAAAATATTCTATATTATGATTAATAAAATGTCGGGTGTGAGCCCGCCAGTTTGGACCACATGACCCCCCCCCCAAATACAACATTGATATAAATCTTAGATTCCTGATATTTTACATTAATGGTTTTTAAATATTCTGCGTTACATGCGCAAGGAAATAAATTACAAAATATAAAATAATGATTTAAATATGCATTTTTAAAATGATACAATTTGTTTAATCATAGGAACGGTTCAAGGTAATGGCGAATGTGGCAGTGAATCGGGCTAACATGCTGACGAGAATATGGAAGTATGGTGATCCCGAAGTAACAGCCTCCGAGTATTTACTGCACGCCGGAGTTATATCTATGGTGGAGTTCGACAACGACATATTTGCCGCCGGAAACTGCTATGACCAACATCAGTACAAGAAATATTGGCTGTTTTGTCCATACGCGTATAGACTTCCAGACGGCGACGGCATATTGGCCAAAGATTTGGCCGTCGAGTATAACTATTTATCCAACACCAGCGAATGGTTTTACATAGCTCGACATAAAGCACAAGGCGTGATCAATAGGAATAACCAGTACAGTCATGGTAAGCTAAATAATATATTATTATTATGTACATTTTCGTTTTAAAAACGCGCACTGGTATTATACTAAAAGTATTACAACTAATCTTTAATACGGATTTCACGACCCCATGATAGTTTCCAATTATTGCAATAAAAAGTCATTGGCCGAATGCGATCAAGTACGAGAAATATTTGTGAAACCAATCTCCATATTGGAATCTTCGAAATATCAAAAAAAAAAAACTCCAAGTGATCTTGAGGAATTTGTATAGCTTCAAATATTTTTTTTTGCTCTTCTTGTGCTGTATTTTTTTACTTTCGATATAATTATGCATTTTGTGTGGGTTTCGTAGAAACTCAACAACCAGAAATATATAAAGTATCCATCTCAAACTTCAAAATCTCTAAAGAATTTTTTTTGTTTTTCATTTATTTTATTCCACAGTTGAATTACATGACAATAAAATGTAATTTCTACAGAATTGTTTTAATTTTATTCAACAAAATAAAAAATATTTGTGTTACCTCAATGGTATTATGAACTGATTTCCAGAGATTTCATTACTCTTATACACATTATCATACTAGATTAAATTCTATAAACAAAGTTACAAGAAAAAATAACTCTGACATAAATTAACCATACTTCTTGACCATCTACATTATCAATGACTGTTATGTGTGTGCGAGGTAATATGAAACTGTTCTCAACCAACGTCGGTGGTTCGAAGTTCATTATCAACAAATTCTTAATACAAAAAGAAACGTAAAACTTCTAACACATATTATCTCCAAAATATTCAATAGTAACAAAACTGGTGGACAATAAATTTACTAATAAATCAATCAACTCAATATCCAACTCAATCTTCAGGAAAAAAGAAATATTTGTAATTTTCAAGTACGAATTTGGTCTTAACATATTATATTATTTACATTTAAATTGTAAAGATTAACAACTATAAATATTATAATGATGAAAACAGTCGTGAAAAACATGGACAATCGATTAGTTGAATATTGATACAATATTACAGTAAAATTTTAATACCTAGTTTTTACTATGCTATATTATAATCAAAAATAAAACAAAACCAGGGAAGTAGTTTTACTGTATAGCAGGTTAGTTTCAAGATGTAATTTTACCATTGAGTTGGTCACTGTAATGAATGCTACATTTCAATGCAATGATAACTTAACTCATAGCATATGAAAAACGAAATTGAAGATAAAAAGGTCCATACACTTTAAGTACATTTTATGATATATTCATATTGATATTATGGTGATATATTTTACTATATTTTGTAGGTGGTACCTATATTCGGTTTAAATGTGAATATATCTATCTATCTATCTTCTCTCTTCTATATATAAATAAAAAAAAAATGTCGCTTTTTTTCGCACTGCGAATCTTGAAAACTACCCGTCCGAATCATTTGAAATTAAACATTGATGTTCAGCCAGATCTGGGGAAGGTCGGTATCTATACGAGTATTAGAAAATATACCTCCCGGTCACAGCAAGTAACGAGACAAGATTGTAACTAGTGGCGCAAGTTTAATACTATTAATAATTTAACGCAAATTACTACTATAAAAAATATACATCAAATTATTATATTCATTATAACGGTTCACGGACCACCATGGTTATAAGATTATAAGATAAAAGTGGTCTGCGGTTAACTGTTTTAGTGCCTGTAGATAGTAGATATACAATGTTCATAGTTCTGACATTTTCAGAATATATGTTAAGATTTGTAGGTTCGTCCCCTCTAGAGCATGACACTTATGTTATAACTGACTATGGTCTAAAACAGTGTAAAGCAGAAGTCCTGTGGTTTAAATGATTTTCCTTGAGATTTATTTATTGTAAACGTGAGTGCAAGTTTTGCAATAAAAAAAAACATATATAATCGATTGACAGCTCGGGCGAAGACCGCGTAACCGCAGCTAGTAGTAATTAATATAAATATTTTGAAAGTATCATTGAGTATCTATTATATTAACGGCAAAAATAAGTTCAACCTATCGTATGTATAATAATAGAAAAATAAATTACTTAAGTTATATTTATATATACATAATATTATTATATATCCCTAGAAATATCACAGGCAGACGAACCACGTTCGCTCAGAATAGTTTATTATATGCGATGATAATAAAATATCATTGAACATACATTTAACACGTCATCAATTATTGTATGTACTCCACTACTGATCCTACTCAATTACATAATTGTACTGGGAGTTGTTTAGCTCCCAAGGTACCAAATAGATCCAATTTTCTACAAGAAACTACTTAGTACTTACAAATTATAATTGAATATGTTTCGTCAAACACGAAAAAATAAATCATTTTTAAACCAGTACATTCTTCAATCCATTCGGAATCTAAAAAAATATTAAAACCATAGTCTTGTAAATTGTATCAATCGAAATATATATTGTTATTATTATATTCTAACAGCCCAGTTGAAGGTGCAAATGCATTAC
>NC_042495.1:61080864-61117030 GCF_005508785.2 Acyrthosiphon pisum
TTTAAACGTGATATTGCCATTACCTTTTCAAACCTGCAATACCACGTTTTGGTCTGACACGAATATTTTTAAAGCATTAAAAACAATGTTTACAATTTAGGTAGATTTATTTTGAAACTGTCAATCGTTTAGTTTTTATTTTTTACATATAAATAAACTTATTTTGAATGTTTATAGTCGTCAGAAAATGTGTTACAGTTTTCCTTGATTTGTGAACATTTTGGTTTTTGGCAATACCACCTTTTGCATTTCCACCCTTCAGTTGGGACTTCACACTTATTGTATCACAAGTACAACATTTTATCTGAAAAAGACGTTAAACCAAATTTAAAATATCGTTAGGCAGTTGAATAATAGTTTTTCTCGGTAATAATAATATGATCATTATTACGTCTTCATGATCATAATTAAAAAAAAAATAAAAAATCATTTTAACGTTAATTGATTTTGAAATTAATTACGGTTTTGATTAATTAACCGGTTCTAAAAATAAACGGTTACCGTTATAGATTTCCCTCTTTATCGAATTACGTGATTACCGGTAATTGATAACCACTTCTTAAAATTGAAACACCAGAACCGGGAAGCGGTTACCAGTCCAAAAAGTAGTCATGGTAACCGGTTACCGGGAAAAATCAGCTACCGGTTTCAAGCCCTGGTTTTTTTCCTTGCATAAAAATACTGACAGAATATTAACGAATTGGAATATCATGGAATTAATCATTGTAATTGTGATTTTATATTTATATAGTTTCAACTGAAGTAAAACGGTAAACGATAGAAAGATTGATTAATTTTATTCTGGACGAAGTTGTATAATGCAGTTAGTAAATTATAAAAAAATATATTAGTTCTTTACTTTTTAATTGTATAGAATTTTTAGTTCTATATTGATTATTATTTTAATATAATACACAATACTGTCTAATAGAACAAGTTATACACAACCACTGGGTAGCTCAAATTGTTGGTCGATCACTCTTCTAAGAACAAGAAACTGGAGGTCCAGTATACTGTTGAATGTTGATCTAATATATTTATAATAATATTTTACTGTGACTTGTTACACAAAATAGACAATGATTTTTTTTATCTGGTATACTATGTATAACAGTAAGCATTATTATATCAAAACACAAAATTACCAGTGGAGTTTACTAGTTCAACAATCTATATTATAATAATTTATCCAATTCGTCAACTTCACTAATTCACTGTGAAAATTACTTATTATTATATATAGACTAGCTGATCCCGTGCACTTCGTTGCTCGTTAAACGTACCAACTCTATACGACTCAAACTTTCTTCAATTTGTTATTTAATATTAAGTGTTTAAAATTTATCTTAACTTTTCCGTTGCCCGGAATAAAAATTCTGATTCACAGCAGTATATTATCAGGTAGGCAATCTACCTGCGGTAGATCGCGGACCCCGTGCTGTTTGTACTTATAAGTGTATGATTTAAATCTACAGTATCAAAGTTATATCAAGTTTTTCCTATGGTGGATTAATTATATAATCAATCAATATAATATCCTAACCTAACCTAACCGTACTAATATAAGATGAATAAAAAAACCAAATTTAACCATTTTTAAATCAGCCTGTCTTCTTACTAGAGGTCTAATCTACACACAACTATAATTCATCTATATATTATATATATATAAATGGAGCGTGAAAAATGTCGTTTATTATTATTAGTTGAATGTTGCGTTCGCGCTTCACGCGTTTGTGATATCCGAATTATTTCACGTTCATTTCGGTTGTCACGTTCTTGTGCACTTTGGTTAGATCGGTAATTACCTTGGTTTGTAGCATTTTGGGTTTTTCTACCTACATTGCTTCGTCGTAAAGGAGGCATATCAAATATAAATTATAGTGTCACATGCAATAATTAGTGATCATAGGTAACTTAACAATCTGCACAAAACACGATAGACGAATTTAATTCGTGTATCAGTTGACAAAAGCAAACTCAGTAGAGTAGGTAACAGAAAATCTAAGAAAAACAACACTTACGACATTGATGTTTCAATTTTCAACTTTTTTAGTAAAAATGTACGTCTTTAAATAATATACCTACATACACGAATAATGAATAAAAAATGTAATAGCATTATTAAGTTGTTCATCTACCAAATTATTATAATTTTAATCGTTCATTAACAGAGCTCATAAATAATCGACAACCATAGATTATGTTCTTGATCAGTGATTACATTGCCATGGAAACGATCAATATTATATTATCCATATTATAGTAAGGGCTGTTTTTAGGGTCTTCCCAGCAATTATTCGAATTTTTCTCACTGTAAAAACCATCCTTAAACTTCAACGAACATTAAAAAAAAATTGGCCAAATTGGTCCAGGCGTTGTTGATTTATGAACACATTTTGCGATTCATTTTCATATTATAGATAATAAAAATAATAAATATTAAAAAAAATTTCATGCATTTTTAAAAAATATTGAATTAGATAAAAACATATTTTTTTATCACAGCAACAGTATTAATATATTATACTAATAAATTTCATTAAAAAAAAAAAAAGTATAAATAATTTGGCATGTGATGTATTATTATGACCAGAATGCATATTATATAATATACATAACACAAACATTGTTTCAACCTATCATAATGTTCTTTATGCATTCCTAAACCATTCATTCGATGACGATGAAATTGGATAAAGAGATAGATGGGAAGAAGATAGGCTATATTTCGTCGCGAAAGAAAGTAAATAAGAGGTCCAACACGGGGAAGTTCTCAAATAGAGATGTTTAGATTGACGATGGAAATTATTGTGTATAAATGGTTGCTATTGGTTTTAATAAAAATAATAATTATTATTAATGCGATGAGACTGTGTATTTTAATATAGAATGTATCGAGTTCGAACCACGGTTTCGGTGGACCATTTTTTTGTATTATTTTGATACTTTAGAGTTAAATTATGCACTTAAATACGCACCACGTGGGGTCCGCGATCTACACAGATAGATTGGCTATCTGATATTATACTGCTCGCAAGCGAATCTCACCGACAACGCCGGTCGGGATGGCCATAAATTTAAAAAAAATATCATTTACACTTAAAAAAACATTGCTTTCACAACGTGTTACACCCAAAATGGGTTAAACAATCACGAAAACCTAGCGATAGCAAAGAATTTTTATGTCAGCTAAATATCTATTATAAATGTGAAGTTCATATTTAATTTCTAGATACATTTTAAAATGATTTATTTCAATAATTTATCTTTAATATTTATATAAAATACAACAAAACCGTTATCAATGAAATATCGAAGACAAATGTTTACAAAAATTCATGTCCCACTGTCCCTATATAATAACACGTGCTTGAATGTAATTTAACACTGTTCGTAGATTGAAATTTGGTAACTATAAAATAATAAAAAAATTTAAAGTAGACTGTGTATGGCTTTTCATTGGCTTATTCATCATAATTATTCACATAATATATTATTTAATTTATGGCTCACCGTTAGTGGCCGTGACATGGTGGATTACATTACGAGGAGAGAAGATAAGAGCGATACAGCTCAAATTAGTTTCTTTAATTTGGCACAACTCGAGTAAGTGGTTGAAATGGAGGAGGCATAACTCAAATATGTGGCCGAAATAGACAAGAGGTTCACTAGCTGCTTAATGGCACCTGGCAGTAAATGGCGGATGTCAAGAAATAATTTACCAAATATTTTATAAATCAGAGAGCTTTTAAAAATCAATCTTCTAATTATTTAGTGTAATTTTTATATTAAAAAAGAGTAAAAAAAATTGAATGGCGAACCTCAGCCAATTACCTATATAATATGTACTATATGTACATCCCCGTCTCCCAGTCGCAATGCGTTGTAATTGTATTGATATGTACAAAATTACAATTTAAATTACGTAAAAAAAACCGTTTCATTTCAGTTTGATAAAATGGTATAATTTAAATTTATGTTTGGTCTTCTTCAGTGTAAAATTTACTATGAGTAATATTTTAAGAATAACTATTTTAAATAGTTCTATTTTCTGTAATGAAGAATGTTATTTCATGAGCTGTTTACAACTTTGCATGATGGCTAATATTTAGTCGATGACTTGTTTAGATCACTTCAGTGAGGTCGGGTGCTAATTTCATTTGAGATATAAAGGATAATTTTTTCTATTTAACATATTTTATTTTATTGATTTTATAGAAACAGATGATAATAATTTTATATTAAAAATATTTTTTATTTTTATTTGTCCTTGTCGTATTTTTTTTATCAAATATTTTTTTTTAAGATAATTAAGTGTACAACAAAGTGTTTTCGTTTGTTGTATGCAACATAAAAATAAATTAAGTAATTTCATTTTATTAGCTATACAAAGGAAACTAAAGAAAATTGTGAAACCGTTATTATTTTATACAATTTTTTGTAATATTTCCAAGGACGTATCTTTATTATATTATAATTTTAAATGTTTACTTTGCCTATAGTCGGTCAGGCAAGAGAATTATTACTTATTCTTGAATAATACTTTGTTTTATAATGTTTGTGTAGGTACCTCTACCTCTATTATTTATTTTGAAATTGGACCCTAAACATAACATTTATATAGTTATAAGTTTAATATAGATAATATAGTAGTATCTAGCTATAAATATATCAAATAACTACCTTGTCTGTATATTTCATTTTTAATAATGTTATATACTATATCCTTTTTTGTTTCATTGAAACCACTATCATTAAAAAATACTGTTAAAAATAATCTATGCGATGTACAGTTTTAATGCGTGTTTCTAATTATACTTTTGTTAATATGTTAATTTAGTTTGTTAATATTAATTATTAAGATCCATGTTTTGATTATATGCTTCAATAATAACTTTCAGATCTTATAACATTGAGTACTATGACTAAATATACCAGTCAGACAATTAATCATTTAGAAAGCCTTATATTAGAATAAATTACAGTAAAATTATTTTCCAGTATAGGGATTTTTTTTAGAAATAATTCAATTTTCAAAATAAACATACCTACGTAAATGAAATATTTTGTCTTACTGTATTTGAATTAAAAAAATTACCCATAACATAATGATACCTAAATTGTAACACAAATAGTAACATTATTCCGTTGACTAAATATTATTATTGAGAATACCAATACACTTAAAATCAATATACAATGATAATATAATATTAGGAATAATTATGAACTATGATATACTATGTGGCATACAGTATGGATAGGTATGAAGGGTTAAACATAGGTATTGTTATGTGAAATAAAATATCCCTAAATTACTAGTGCCTTACATGTGTATTAATCAAACTATAATGATACACTCTGTCAAATATGTACCTAAACCATATAGTTAGTGTTCATGGCCGTAACTGTGAAATTTTTTATAATGTCTTCTTTTGAATAAATAATAGGTATCCACGTTAAGTTATTTTATTAAAATTTTTTTTTTGTAAGTTACTACCTATAAAGTGTAGATAACTTGAATAAATAGCCAAATATAGATTCAATAAAGCCTACTGTTCATGAACTTTTAAAAAATGTTTATTCATTCATAATTATTCAACATGACCCTGATTCAATTAATATGGAATATGTTTATTCAAAGCATTTTTTACCATTATATTTAAATACAATTATTAATTATGAAACTTTTATTTTTACAACTATTGTAAACTACTCGATTTTTAACAATTTATGCATAATATAAATGCATAAGATAAAATTATAGACAAGTAAATATATTGGAGTTGTATTGATTATTTCAGTTATACATTGTTAAACTTTTATTAATACCTAATTAATAGGTAGCTAAATATCTATCATTGCCGTTATTATAAAACGATATCTATTAAAAAAAACAATTGATCTGTTATAATATAATACATGTATTAATATGATAGTATGTCTTGGGTAATATTTTAGTTTGAATACATATTTGTTATGTATAAAATTGTTTTTTTTTTTTAAATTTAAATTTTAAAGACCCATTCTATTTTATATCATATTGAATTAAATTTAAATAACGAAGAATACTGGACAAATTGTAAGGAGACATCTCAACCACCAGATAGCGGGACATTATGTGGAACAAAAATAAATAATAATACATGTCCAACATGTCTTCGTCAAACCACGTAATTAACCATTACAAACAATATCTTACATCAAAACGATGTAAAAAATCGGATTTATGAACTCTTTATATCTTATCTATCTTACCTTTTATTTGTTTAATATATACTTTAAATATATCATATGGCTTATTAAGCATATAATATACGAATACATTTGTCTAATGTACAATTCGAATTGTATTAAATGTAATATTTATAAGCCATATTACAGAGTGATTCACCAAGCTACCTCACGCCATTTTTTTTCAATAATGCAGTAGGTATGCACATTATTAAAAATCAGATTTTTGGAATTTTTAAATATTATATACTATTATAGGTAGACTATTTTTTCAAATTTTTCCAATAATTTTACCACTTCGAAGAGTGTCCTGCGAAGATATTTATTTTTAATTTTTTCAAATAAGAACCAACTTTTTCAACCGAAAATTATTAAGCGGATATTTTTACGTAGGTATCAGAATAAAAATCCGAAGGAATAGTTTTTGAGTTATTTAACTTTGTGAACTAAAGATAGTAGGTTCGTGACAATGGACTTGGAAGATCCTATATAGTATAGGAGGCTATAATATAGTAGTATAGTTTTAACATTTAAGTGATTAATATTAATTTATTAACATTAATTATTTTTTAAAAATGGTCCGGATAAAAACACTTAACCATTCAAATATTTCATCAGTGATTTTTATTTTAGTAAAACCATTTTTAAGGACTATAGATATCTATAGCATAAATATTTTAGGTAAGGAAATTTTCCGTAAAACTCCGTTCAAATTAAGAACAAGCCATATCAACATTTAAAAAAAACAATCTGCTTAATAATTTACATTAAAAATGGGATCTTATTTTAAAAACAGAAATTTGTATCACCAATCCTTACGTAATTTTCTTCCTTTGTGCCTTACACCTTAAGTAGTACAAACAAATTCAGGAATTTGAAAAATTGGTCTTTGAGAATATAAAAAATTTGAGTTATTTAATTATTAAATAATTATAACATGGGAGTGAGTATACTTGGGGGATCATCCATTCATCCAGTATATTATCAACTGTAATAATATCTATGAATATTTTATTAATTATATAATCATATTGTATTGTATATTTCCATTGAAAGATTAAAATACTTTGTTCATATTTATATTATGTTTTTATATTTTATGTAAATATTGTATTGAATTCTTTATTTTTTTATATAATTATTAACTACATTTAGACATAGTATAAAACGTATATTTTGTATTATAAATTATAACACTAAATAAAAGCGTTTTGTTGTAATCGGTAATTTTTAAATTTTTGTTGTATACTTTTACTAAGAGGAATATTTAATCGCAGTGTCAATAGTATATATGTATCTATATAAATTAAAATAGGTACTAAGTTTTCACCTAATACAAAATACACATAGTAAATAGCAAATACTACTTGCTAAATATCAAGTAAGTATTTAGTATTTTTAAGGAACAGAGTACTTTGGAACATTGTTGAAGTAAAGATTTTCCATAACTTATACTTCCCACTCTTATATACCAATTAATATACTGCGTATACTTATAATATTATTGATAACCGGTACAATGTTTTACTAAAAATGTTTACATAAAATTACAAACTTACATAGTATAGGCTATAACGCTTGTATGTATATAGAGTTATAGATTTTTAGTTGTTCATTCTCTAATTATATATTATTCAGGTGTATCATGGTGATTAACCATGTTAAAACGGTGGTCGTATGAGAATTCATTAGCTGCTCAACCTCTTTAAATTAGTAAATCCTCGCGAGACACCGTATGTACTCGTATAATATTATTTGCATTTAATTAAACTACTAAAGTATACAATGATTTAATTGAATCATTTTTTTTTTGTAAGAATACATTGTTGACTGTCGTGATTTAAACATTTCACAAAATATTTCAATATTTTAATTAAAAAAATGATTAATTAAGTAATTCATGAACATTTGTCATTGGGCATTTATGTTTTCTCCAATATTATTGATTTTTTAAATGTTTTATATTGTTAGCACTCAGTAAACATAATATAAACATGTTTAAATGTTTTTTTAAAATATATAATATATAACAATAATACTATAATACATAAAACTGATATTACCTACATGTACAATATATCTAGTGGGCAGTGACTAGTTTATATTGTTATAGGAATGCATGATAATATAGGAATATAGTTTACTTTAACATGACTACCCCAAAAGAATTAACATAATAATATGGTTATACTGTGTTATAATATATAGTATTAACTACAGTAAAACTTCCGTTAACGGTCACCTCTATAGGACGGTCACCTCTATGTAACAATTAATTTTTTTGGTCCTGTCGAGTGTATCCTAGTGTTATTCTACCTCTGTAGGACGGGCACCTCTAAATAGCGGTCATTATTTACAGCCCCTTCGATGACCGTTAAATAGAAGTTCTACTGTACTTTTATCGCGGTAACATCTGATGACGTTTTTGCGTGAGAAAATTGCAATAAAATATTTCTGATTATAGGTTATTCAATATGTATCCAAAGTTCAAGCACGTGATAAAATTATTATTACCGCAAACGTCTAATTTAGACAAGACAGAAAAACGTAAAAGCTAAGGTCCTTATTTATTTTTATTTAAATTTATACTGATTTCTGTTTACAATAATATCATAATAATATAATGTAACACTGACATTTTTCATCTCACGGGATGAGTTCCCATAACATGTATTTGAATGCTGTCCGTTATTATATTTAATATTAATTATAGAATATTGTATAGGTACACACATAAACCGGTTCGAGTATAGACATACAGTTCAAATATATATATTTTTTTTATTTCAATATAACATAAAAAAGGATTCCATTGAAAACTTAAAAGTAATTTTGTAACACGTTATAAAAAAGGCAAAACACAAAATTATACATACTTATTAGATTTTATTATTATAATATTATATACTATAATTTTGAAAATTATTGTGCTACACTTATTTTCATATTGGTGCATAAAGTACTAAAGTAGGTACCTACTCAATTATATTACAAATATGGGAAGGTCGTAACTACATAATATACCAAAACTTGGATTGACACCATTCATAAGTTATTGATTTGTATTGTATAAGCAATATTTCTATGAATACTTATACGACTCATAACATTATTACATAATATCATTATTTTAATTAAAAGTGAATATTATACTGATTACTGAGTACCTATAGCAAATTTATCAATTTCAATTAGTTTTTTGTTTATTTCATATTTTAATTGTTAACCATAAACGTTACGCCAAGTTGTATAGTATTTAGTATTAAGATAATAACTATAGATTAATATCAAGGTCAAGTGTACAGTTTTCATAGAGACAGATTTTTTCCAGTTGGTTTCTTAAAGAAATATTAAGTCCGTATAATATATCAGCTGGAAATTGTAACCACCCGTCGACTGTCTGTTAGTCTTAATAATTCACTAGGTATCGTATTTTTTTTTTTATGTACGTTGGATATTTATGTTTTATTAGGTATCCAGTGATAGTCGTTAGATGCACGATGACACGATTATGTGGTATTTTGATTTCTCATTAATATCATTGTATAATAGATATTAGATAATATTGTCGCACGTACTTTATTTGTTAGGTATTCACTTACATCACTTTTAAAGACAGTGGAAAACAAACACAGTCAAACAGGTGTTTGTAAATCGTATTTTGTTAACTGTACCATAAATTATACGCTTTTAATAATTGATTTTTTTTTTTTTTTTAAAGTACAAATCCATATGATTCTCAACTATATACCTATTATATTATTATTATTATATACCAACTGATCTAGACTTGGTGTGATTAATATATCCCATCCATGGATTTATTCAATTATCCTAATATGTGTGATTATAATAGGATGAAAATTAAATAATCAATTTGCTTTGCTTGTCTTGTTTATATTGTTTTTATAAAACTTGCATTCTCTTCAGCTCTTCGAAATAATTTTTCTTTTGTAACGTATTTCTCGTTTTTTCTATTCAAATATGGTATTCAAATATTTTACGGATCGTTTAGTTAAAATTACTGATTTCAGTCCATTTTTTAAATGTAAGACATTATGAACTAACTAACTCTAACTTTGAAAAGAAAATATGAAATTAAAATCTAAAGTTTAAAAATTATATAGGTATTGGAACGCGCTCAGTAGAAATAAGTAGTGTAAAAAATGAAAATAATGAAAACATTTAAGCAATAGTATAAATTATAATATTATAGTACAAAAATTATGGATATGGATCTTAATATTTTGGATATAAAAGAGGAAGATGTTAAGAGGAAATAGATAACTAGTGTGTTTTACAGTAGGTGTCAAGTGTAAATCACTAATGAGTAAGTACTATAATCTAACTATATGTTAAATTTGAATTCTACTTTTTGTTCGTGTCCAGTCTAGGGATAAGGTATTTTCTAATGTAAAAATGACTTAGTAAAAATCCATAGATGGCAATGCGCAAGTAATCTGTTCCTTTACTTAGAAAAAACTTACATTTACCACTCTACAGTCTACATAGTTAACTCTAATCAACTGAATTTAACAATGATCAAAATATATTATGTTAACGACTAAGACAAACTTTTATAAAAGTATAGCTAGATAGACCATGTAAAAATTTAAATACCTACTGAAATATGCCATTACATTATTTAGAATAGTCTATAAAGAAGAAAAATAGTTTGTTCGTTTTTCAGGGTAATTTCTGGAACTACTTAACCTATTTTAATTTTTTTACTAGCAGTTAGTTACTCTATCTCAAGGATCTATAGGTTATATTTTGTCTCGATAAGTGGCCCCAATTTTTTTATTGCAAATTTGAGAATTTGTATAGAAATAGTAGAAATAATAATATATATATAAATATAAATGATAATAAATGATAATATATTTTTGTTTATTGTACTAATGTACCGATCTTGAATATAACACACGATATGTATACTTACATTGTTATTCAATGATACAAAATAGTCTATAGTTATTCAGTATTCACATTAGCTCGATGTACAACAAGTTCAATTCTATTTTTTTGTTTTAGGTGCAAAACAATCCCGACAGAAGTATTAACAGTTTCATGCTTATAAAAATATTTTGAGCTGCTCTATTAGTAAACAAGTAATCACCATAACCATAAACGAGATTAAGGCAAAAACGGTTCACGCACAGAATTAAGTATTTAATTCCAGGGCTCATAATATAATATATTGTATATGTATTAGGTTTTTGATTACAACATTGTTATCTTAAACATTATACAAAAGCTCTTTTAGAACAATACAATATAATTGGCTATCCAAAGCCACTCAATTATAAAGGGGGTTAAATAGTATAGATACTCGCCCCCTAAGTGTTTTTTTCCCAGCTATAAATGACATAACACTTAATATAATATGTACCTAGTTGGTATATAGGTACTGAGTTTATACTCATCAGTAATTTATATTGTAAAATATAGGTATTTTATAACTTTTTAAGTTTCCAAAATGATAATATTTTCGAATGACATAATCTACGGTAGGTATCTATAACAATATTATGCACTGACTCAAATATTTAGTTTGAATATTTTATTACTCATAACTATAAACCTGTCTAATTTTGATCCATTACATTCACAACATAAAACCACTAAGAAAAATATGAAAAATAATAAATAACCCATTGTAATACCAATTTGTGATTTTACATAACAATACTATTTATAATCTCTGTAGGTATTACAAGCGTAGAATATAGACAATTTAAGGTTATAAGAACCAATCTTGTGTAAATATAGGTTTAATAGAATAATTATTATCATTTAAAGGTTTAAATTAAAAAACACAATATTCTGTGTTTTTCATAATATTTAAATTTTATAATTTTAAAATGATTTAAAAAATGTTCATAATAGAAAATATACTATAAAAAATTGACGTACAAACACAAATAATAAACAAATACCAGCAAAAACACATTGTTTTTAAATATTATGAATGGTTTCCTGATGGCAACTGTAATTTAGATTATGCCTTTAAGGTGCAAACGCTGCATTGATGTGCACTGGACCTTTGAACCTAAAACTAATTTCCAGTATTTTACAAAATAAATAGAAAATATAAAAAAATATATTACGGAAAACAGGTATATATTTTATCTATATTTCACAAAATTGGTTTTGTTTATTTTCTGTAATTCAAAAATTAAGAACTTCGACGTTTCACTAAATAATATGTATATTATATAGGTAATGTACCTATGACGTAATATAATTTTCAAAATATAGAAATATATTAGTATATTGACTGGTTTTGAGCTATTTTAATTCTATATCTATACTTGCTTTAGAAGCTATTACAAGATTTATAAATGTAGTTTTTATATACATTTTAAAATATTAAAATTACATATTTGTAATGAATTTGCACAGTTTTTTTAAATAGACATTTGAAGTTACATATTTTAGTAATTATTCAAAAAATATTAATTGTAGGGGCATACCTACCACTTGTTTCCATTACTCGTATATTATTATTATTATCTATATACAATGACATTTACAAAATATTCAGATTAATTTTAAGCTATTATTACATACTTACCATGATCCTATTCACAACATAGATAAGTTTTGTAACAGGAAACTACCACAACACACTTAAAGACCCTTTTCAGGGCCATAAACAATAAATATGACAGTTTCAAACACAGTAAAACCATTGGTTGTAATAATCAAAATTCAAAGTATTAAGTAAACAAAAGAACCACAACATCGTAAATTCTCAATACGACTACACACGTAGGTTATGATGTAGTTTTTCATATATCAATCTGTGATGTATAGTGTACCAACCAGAGCATGTCGTGTACAAGGCGTCCCATTAAGCATATATACCATGCTTGGACACTCCAAAAAGATCACTATGGTTAGAGGAATATTTTTCCCACTAGGTACTGAAAAAGAAAAGTCTAATCCATCTTAAAACCAAAATCCATCTTTTAAAAATATTTACGTCATACCAACCATGCTGTAGTTAACAGCAAATTATCATAATGCACTTTAAAATAAATCAATCTCAAACACTGGAAAAGATCTAATCTCGGTGCAGCAATGCAGTATATTATAACATTATTATGTGCATTGTGCCCCCGGAACAGTCATGCAAAGTAAAGTGGATACCTACTTGACTTTAAGTCAAACTCTTCAACTGATGACAACAACCTCAAGACGAACAAACTAAATACACGGAAACAATACGACGAATGCAACTATGACAAGTACCAAACCGTAGACACCACTGAGCCATGGTAATCATCCACTGAGTTAACCAAAACGATACGAGACTGGAGCTACCTACTCAGCTACCCAACCCAGATCCCAGCGACCGAGTCAGTGGGTTCGCAGGATTGCCGTGACTTAATGGCTGTCTATCCAGCAATCCCACTTGCATCACACCTCGCAACCAGCAGGAGCCAGCAGCCAGCAACTGTACCTGTGTGCATCCAGAAACACCGTGTCATTATACGGTTTTCTACCTGGAAATCATATACCAGTGTAAGACGCGTTACCAGTGACCGACGATACCCTGGAACTCGTCTTTATCGTAGCGGTATCCTATATGGCGTTATAATCATACTAAGGCATACGCATACCGACGACTGATCGACCAGTGAGCGCGCTGTGACCAAAACATGATACACTCCAATTATTTTACAATACCAATCTTTGACAAATTAAACCTAAAGGCCAATCGTCAGATGCATGTAATATAATATGTCAATTCATATCTGAACTATGAAAAATAACAAATCGGTCACAAAAACGCTATATTCGGAATTACATAGCATGTTATTGTGACCCACCCGACGTTACTGATCAGGAAATCGTCCCCGGACTTACGTTTTTCATCGCTGCCACTTAGATATTTAAAGGGCGCGGAAAATACAATAGTCCAATCCTTACATTGTAACCTAAAACACTATATTCTCGTACGGTTTAGGTACTGTATAGTACGGTTAGGCTCTCGGAACCATTATCCGTGTTAAACATCTGATCGGGTACCATTAAGGCGTCAACCGGAGTCGACCTCTATGTCCTCCAAGTGTATACATCTATAAAATATATGTATATGTATATTATATTATTACTTTATACAGACATAAAACCAAAGCTATTACTGAAAACTTCAAGTTCAAAATCATTTCTCGAGACGGCACCACATGGAATAGTGCACCATTTCAGTTTTGACTTTTGAGAATAACAATTATATTATATGAGATACTTTTACGAAAAATAACTGTCTTGCTAAGAGCAACATATAAATACATTATAAAATACCATTAGAAATATAGTCTTATTATTAAACACCGTTTCCACTCTGAAAAGCTTAGTGTGTGCTATGAATTATGATCAACCATTATTGAAATTAAATTACAGTGACTAACTCAACGACGTTTCCGCGATACACATTCGACACCTCATAAGTAGCAAAACAACTTCTCCAATTTGTATTTTGGGATCTCATTTCCAATCAACAAACTTAAAAACAATGTCATTCATTGTGCAAACGATCATGAAGAAAATTACGGTATATTGATCATTAAAAGACCTTTGAACTCCTATTAATTACTCCCATATCTTCATAATGTTTTGATATTTAAACATTGTTTTATTACGGTTTTATTTTATGTACATACTTAGATTGAAAACACAATAGTGGTCTTAATTTAGAATAATATAATAGATTTATTAATGAAAAATCATTGTTTCTGATGATGGTTAGTTAATATTTAATAAACACGAACATGCTTGTAATTCATGTAGGCATTAAATGTTTAAAATACCTAAATGTTAGTATGTATACAATTCTGTTTAAACATTTTTCATGTATCTATGAAAATTATTATTTATTAATTATACTACAACATATTTTAATGTTATACTTACCAGCTTCAACGCGTATTTTTCTAGTACCTATATTTTATTTGTTGAATAGCCATATTGTAGTATAATCACAATGTATATGTTAAAGTTTTTCCTCTAAAATTTCAATTTCTACGAAATACTTATATTAAATACGGAACAAAGTTAATAACAATCATGAAAAATTAGTTAAAATATTTTAACTAAAATCACTCATATTGTGTATACTTTTAAAATATTCAATCTACCTACCATAATTACTTGCACATGCGTTGCGTTTTATTTAATTCTTATGAATATATTAATATGTACAGCTTTTAAATATTTAAATAATTAAAACCTTTAATCAAAGTCTTTAAACTATATACAAATAGTTATATATAACAGAAGTCACTAGTCACTAGTCAGTATCACCACGATGTTTTAATAAATTACAAACTAAGCAGGAAGGCAATCAGTAAAAAAATTAAATTCACCAATTTCAAAAAAATCTTTAAAAATTAAATAAGTAGTTAACGCAAACATAATTCATACAAGAATTTCTGAATTGGTATTTTAACTAGATGTATTATTCGGTTTGGTATAAGATAATAAACGATCTACAAATATACCAACTGCAATTGTATATTTAATGACAAATATATATACCATTTAAAATATATATATACATTCATACTCGCAACTATTTTCTTCGATGGTGCAAATATTGAAAATCTAACTTTCGGAATTTTTACATGTACTTTAAGACCTTATTTTCAAATTCTTAATATACTTTTTACTACTTAAGGAGAGTCTTGTGGAGATACATAGGGATCAAAATTTCCGAAAAAAATGGTTTTGACGAAATAAACTGGTTTTTTTCCTGAAAAAATTGAAAAATTGAATGAAAAATATGGTTTTTTTTCTAAAGAACTGAAAAAGTAATGTATAGTGGAAACAATTTAATAAATAATGATAGTTGATAATCATATTATTACATACATAATATTATATATACCATACGTAACTTAGAGTCTGTAGTGGATACATCTAGAGGATTCTATACTTGATAATGAATAATTATAATTTGTAATATTAACGACTAAAATACTAACTATTAAGTATTTACTAATTAGTTATTTCTTATTATTTATTGATATTATTTTATATTTAGTATATTTTATTACCAACTCACTAAGTTCGAAAATATAAAAACTATCAAATAGTTACTAGTCATCACTCACCACTCACCACTCACCAGTCACTGTAATATAATTTATAAGCCTATCAGCCAGTTACTATATACCTTATTAGTTATTAGTTATTACAAATATAAATAGACAATATATTATAAGTATACAATTTTTAAAATTTAAAAATACAGGTGATTTATTTTCGGGGAATTACACTCTCTCTTATTTTCAGAACAAATATTGAAATATCCGTATTAATATTTTTAAATTTTAATACAATAATAGGTACATTGATAACCGTATTAGCAAATGTGAAATGACAATGACAGGTTTCGTTATCTATTTTTAAAATTATTTTTTTTTACATAGATTATTTTAATTTTTAAACTTAAATAAAATTATTTAATTTTCTGAAAATTCGGTTTTTTTTTTAATTTTCCGAAAACTTCGGTTTTTTTCGGAAATGTATTATTTCAATATTTTCCAATTTGTCCACGTTTTCCGAGGCTCTGGGGAAAAAAACCGTTTTTTCCGACATTTTCCCCAATTTTCCCGGAAATTTTCCGGCATTTTGATCCCTAGAGATACAAACTTCTTAATTTAAATAATCCTTCTGTAAACTTATTTAGTAACTATTTTTTCTGAAAATATTGACGTTACAAAATCAAAATTTAAACCTATAGTTTTTGAGTTATACGAGTTATTTGTGTGCTCGTACTTAAAATAATATATTTGGAGGGTTGGGTATAATAATTTGAATTTTTTAGTAATTTATATCAATCTCTTAACATTTATAATTTTCAAAAATGGTCTTAATCTAATATACACTAGGTACATCTATTTTATATTTTTGTAAAACTGATTTTAAGTAGTATTACACTAAGTTCAATCTTTTCAATAACTGAGAAACTATTTGTTCGAATATTGAATTAAATCAACATTTAAATAAACATCCACTAAATAATTTACAGTGAAAAAGAGAAGTTCTCGTTAGAAAAACAGAAAATTGTATCTATCTATAAATAAAACATTAAAAAACCTCAAGAATATAAAAAAAAAATAATAAAATGTGGGTTAGCATGCTTGGTAAATACCCTGTATCTAGAAGTGGTGCAATAACCATACTCTATATTAGTATGTAGTGGTGCAATAAGAAATATAGAAAATTCGTATTTTTAAAATGTGCTTACACAGTCACACGAGAATTTTGAGTTTCGGGAAGAAATAGGAATTTTTATTTTATCCATAAAATATGGCTGCTATTGATTTTAGATTAAAATAGCAATAGTAGAAATTCGTTTTTTATATTATATAAAAATGATTGTCACTATTTACCTAAAATAAAATTATTGGTATGATTTTATAATTGGATATAATTTTAACCCGTATTTAATATTTAGCCGATTTATTTTTTATTCGCGCAGGTTAATTTTATAACCGTTTATTTCTGATATAGATTGGTTACTAGTACAAAAAAAAAGTTACTTATTAATTATTATATTATCCGCCAATTTAAAATAAAAATTTTCATTTTTTTTTTTTTTTAATTACTAAACATCGAATATTAAAATATAACAAATTAAACAAAGTTTGAATGATGTTAGAAAAGTTAGTATTTTTAAGGGGAAAAAATGCACGTGATCAGCTGTATTATGTACAGGTTTATATTGAAAATAAACTAACCTTATGGAATGTATTGCTATTTTCGATTTTCATATTAATTTATTATACATAATAAAAAATAAAGTTCTAATTAATTTTAAAGTTACAGTTCTGCTAGTTAAGTCAGATGGAAAATGTGTTAAAGTTCTTTAAGAAGAGAAAAACCAAAAGTATTTTGTAATTACTAAAAATAGTTTATTAGTTAATAACAAATACACCACCATGGTAAAAGTTTAATTTTAGGTATTGTATTTAGTATTTACCTGCAAAATGAAAGTCCTTCTTCATTGGGCAACAAAAAAAAATACCACTAGAGAGAATGTGAAATTAATATTTCATGCTAGCGGTGTAGGTATTCCATTTTCGTGATGAAAATAATTGTTAGAAATAAAAAAAACAGACATAGACAGGTCCCAGATGACCATTGGATATATAGAGGTGAAAGTCAACATTTATATGGGTTCGCTAAGGGGTGGTTATATCAGAGCAGCGAAAATAATTAAAGTTAAGGTGTTACACACACATACTATTTTAGATCAAGAGTGCTGAGTGAATGTATTGGTTTTACAATATTATGTGTGTGCCGTGTGCGTATGTTGTTTTTTGTGCTTGATGTCTCCATTAGGATCAATGGAAATGGTCCAATTTTCATCTTATAGAGGTAATATTTGAATGAAAATCTGATTTGTTTGGTACTCTGAAAGGGTTAAATTAAAACATGCCCAGTTATTTTCAAATCAATTTCGTAAACTAAAAAGAACTGCAGAAAAACAGGAATACTTACGCTGTACTCAGTTCGCGATAAAATCGATTGTGTTGTCATTAAAAATAAAACAACTGTCGAGATTTGACATTTTTTTTTTACTTGTGTTTTCCATCGTTTGAAAATCAAGTAATTTAGTAAGTTTACGACGTAAAAGAAAGATATTATATCGTTTTCTTTTATATACTATCAATATAATATTGCCATAGCTTAGTATGTTAGAACAAACCATTTTAAAATAATCAATATATTAATATATAACATATTATATTAATTGTTTTTTACTTTTTACTTATAGCATTCAACTCTTATACTTGGAATGATACAGCTCACACAGACTGGATACCTGATGACGTCTTAACAGTGACGTACGAAGATGGTAAATGGAGTAAACCCTACTACGATTGTGGTGGTGGAAATATTTGGATGCTCACGTACACTGTGCCATTTTTTGGTTACAAAGAAGGGAAATACTTTTTCAAGTAAGTTAAAAAAAAAACATATTAAAAATTCTGTTTAGCAAAATAAATAGTTTTGTATGATTTTAAATAAGTTATAAAAATAGGTTGTATAGTACTTATATAAACTTCAACTTTTTTAGAATGATAAAAATAAAATTATTTATTTATTCATTCATTCATTTATCAATTATGAAGTAAATTAATTTGTATAGGTTTTTTTCTGAATTCATCTGATTTTGAAACGTGGAAATAAGTAATATGTTTACTTACACATAATATGTTTTAGTAAGTAAATAACTAATAGTAAAAGTACATTTATAGGTGCTTTACGTTTGTATTTATTTTATAAAGAACTGTATATATATATATATTTTTTGTTAAAATAAATACATTATACAAACAAAATAAAAATTTTAAAAATCATTCTGCTTCATTGTAGGTTTTGGGTGTAACACTTCATTAAGTAGGTAGGTGTCAGTCTCCACTACCATAATTTAAACTACTCTACTTAAGATATTAGGATGAACAATTTTTGGAAAAAAAATCACAATGTTGTAAAATATCATCTATTATTATTGATATTATCAACTAATAATAGTAACAACAATAATGTGCATGTACTATAGAAATATATAGAATAAGTTCGTAGCATAAACAACTTTAACATTAGGTAGGTCGTAGGTAGTCTAAAAATTTTTAAAATGACATTTTTTTATAGAAAAAAATACCTTACATATTGTTTAAAACTTTTAGTCCCTACGTTTAATATTTTTTTAATAACAATATTACAAAATAACTAAAATTGTTTTAGGAACAATGGTAATTTTTGTTTGAATCTGCAATATGCTAAAAATGTTTAAGTTCTTAAAAAAAAAACAAAACTCGCAGAAGTAAATAAATACTTTTACTATATTCCTTGGTAACTTTTTAAACAAATATAAAAAAAATATTGAAATATTAAATAATTTGACCAAGTTTTTAATAGAAACTTAACTTTCGTAATATATTATCTACAACAAATTTATATCACAATCCAATTTTTATTAATTTTATATCAAAGTCCACTGTATCGTTTAAAATGATTTTCACCATTGACACCATTGTATTTCCATTCAAAACTTTTTTTACAACTTTTTTACTGTAACTATTATAAATGAATGTTATTCATTCGGTACGTGAAAGCATAATAAGTAAATAAGAAATTGTATTAAATTAAATCTTATATTACATTTTATTCTCAAATATAATTTTTTAAATATTTTAATTTATTTATTTTAATTATTTTTGGAACACATATCTGAACATTCTCAATTTAATAAAATGTACCTACATTACTACCTTTATTTTAAAAAGAGTTTATAGAAATATTAAAAATAATTATTTGGAAATAAATAGTAAATATTCAAAAGTTCTAATAATGGATACCGAGTTGTAGGTATGTGCGTATCTATACAAGAGAGGTGGCCAAACGGTCGATCGCGATCGATTGGTCGATCTTGGACGATTTCTAAGTCGATCCCCCTAGTTAGAATAGTTGATTATTGTTATACATTTGTCATATTTTAGAAGACACAGTTATTAAATATATATTTTGGATTAACCTGTTAGTATGAAATGGCATTATCTCACATCATGAGTCACATGTAAATTATAAAAATTAAATAGGTACCGAGCTATACTTTCTGATGATCATTTAGAGCAACGTTTTCGTTTAGCAGTTAGCGACTATTACCGAGATTATAGGTAATTATAACTGGCCACGATACACTTCTACATCAATAGATTAATGTTAATACATTTTAAAATTATTTAAAAATTGAATATGAAACACTCATTTAAAATAACTTTATACTTTTATTTTATTATTTATATAAAATAAATTATTCACATTATTCGATCCTATAAGAGAAAAAATATACTTTTAGTAGTTCCTAATCAAAAAAACCTTGGCCATCCCTGCTATACTGTGTATTAAATACTCTATATAGTGTATACGTCACTTACACGAATAAATCAAGGTTTATAAAATTATATTTGTAATCCTGACATCCTGTATTTTTCTTATAAGATATCGATCTGATGCAATGTTGTCTAGTAAGCTCAAAATATTAAATTCGTTTTAAAAGTTATCAACATAATAGTTATAAGATGTTATGTAAGAATCATAATTTAAATTAAATTGTGATAAGTGATAATTTTACTTAAGTATAATAATAACAGTTCCTTGTAAAATAGTATTACAAGTTACAGCTTTTGCCATAATATACCTAAATAAAAATATTTTAGTACATGTATGTACCTATTACAAAATGTTATACTCTACCTACTAAGAACTTTTTATGTGATGTAAATAATAAAATAATGATGCAAAATTTAAATTTTAAACAATTTTGTAAATTTTTTAATTTGTTTTTGTACCTGGTAAAAAGAGCATTAAGATTTTGGTTCTAAAAGTTTTTTTTTAAACAAGGGTAGGTAATAAAGTTATTATAATTTATAAATCGACTAATTATTATGTGATATACGAGTATCAACCTAACTTAAATTTTACAATAAAGTCGGGTTCACATTACACCGTGTCGTGTGATTTCATATTTTTATGTTTATACCAAAATGCAATACCAATGATATGAATATTGTACCTGATGATAACATTATATAATTTTATTTTAGTTATCACTTTTCCGCACGTAAATTTAACGACACGGACAAAACTCAAAAGTTGATTATATTCAACTATGCGGTATCGTTAGGTAACTGTGATTATTTTAAACGTCACGATAAAGTGTGAACCAGGCTTAAGATTATATTTCAAATCAATAAAATAAAATACTAAACCGTTATCATATAAACTTTACCAATCATTCAAACTATAATTTTCATTAATTTTGACTGTAATATTGTACGTATTATTTATGTGGGATGGCACAGAATATTTTTAATTTTATAATATTTAGCGTCTATAGAGTCAAGACAATTGAGTTATAAAGTCTAAGTACCTATACTATTAAATTTTGATGCCTAACATATACCTATATATCATAATTATTTATTCAATTTAAACATTGCTATTTTTCTAAATGTATTATAATTAATATTTTTATTAACAAATAGGCATTTTTTTTTAAAGTAAGTAAAATTACGAAGAGTATTTATTCTGAGATTATTACGATTTTAACGTAGCAGGTGATCTTAAGAAATAAACATAATTTAAATTTGAATTTGATTGATAATAAGTAATATTTAACCGAAAAGAAATATTTAAGGAACAGTGCCGAGATTTAAGTAATTAAACAATAAATATAATTTTGGAAATTTGTGTGTACCATTATTATTGGTCATTATTATTATGACATAACAATACGTCTTATATGTCAGATAATAATATTTGAAAGAACAAGAAAATTGTATTTAATGATCACAAATGTTTTCTTGGCATTATTTTTAAAGCTTTATAGAACTGTTTCGATGGTAGTATAATGTAGCTAGTAATGTTAGGCATAAGAGATATAATACGTTACCATCGATAGCAAATATCAGTAGAAAAAAGTGATAAAAAATATAATTGACTCATTAAAATTATTTCATTTTATTCATTTTTATTTCAGTTTTTATGGTTTGGAAACTCTAGTATTTTTGCTGTTGAAATCAAGAGCATTCAAACAAATATTTAGTTCTTTTTCATGTAACTTCAATAAAATTATTTTTACCTTTTAAATGTGTAAAGCAAAATGATTCCCAAATTATGTGCCGTGAAATTTTAAAGGTGTGCCTTGATATTTGCGTATTAACGCATATGTATTTATTTTTGAAAATAGACAATATTCTAAAGTGTGCCGTAATCTATAATAACTAATAATAAAAATATTGTGTCACGATAGAATAAAATGTTTGGGAACCACTAGTGTCAAGCAATATAAAAATTTAATTATAAATTTAAAAAATAGATTTTTCAAGTGTGACGATAATAATATATGTAGTCGTATCTTCAGTACAGTTCCAGGAATTTCAAAAGCAATTATATTTCAAACAGCTTTTTAATTATTAACATAATCGTAACTATGATCAATTATATTTTACAATAAAATGCTAACGTGTTTTTAACAATAACTTTGAGCTCCCAGTGATTTAAATTAGTATACTTTCTTAGAATTCGAAACCCGTAACAGTATATCAAAATGTAAATCTTTATATTTTAAATCCGAGACTGATGATTAGTTTTAACGTGATTTTAATTTAACTTCTTTAAAACAATAAAACAATAATAATTGCCAACACCTATTGTTAGATGGATACAAAATATAATATTGATTAGGTGTACAAATGCACAATAATTTAGCTTAGGACATAATTATTAACTTGTCGAAACTTAAAGTTTCTTTAATATTAAGACAATTTAAATATAGTACCTAAATGTATAGAATATTTAAATTTATAGATTAATTTGATATCCGTAACATAATATTTATGTGTGCAATTTGCAAACAAGGACATTGCATTTTTTTAAAGTATCTATTTATCACAACACTATTTCCGTTAAGATAAAAAATAATTTTACAGATCTTATAGAATTTATACCATTCCAATTTATTATTTTGTAAGGAGTTTAAAAAAAAATGATAATAATCTTTAATTATTATTTTTTAAATTTAAGGGAAATTCTATTTTTAATGAAGAATATTTTTAAAATATACTTCGGAATTTCAGTATTTTAGTGGGGAATGATAATTATTTTGAATATTTGAATCATTGCTTAATTTTTATTAAGATAGTTTCTAAAACATTTTCTCTTGTTATAATAAAATTACGTAATACATAATTATGATTTTATCATAATAGAAATGAATCATTTCAAATGATATTCATTTCTTAAGTACATTTCCATGCGATGCTTATCTTTTTAGAGATTACTGAGCCTCACTGAGACAACTAATGTAAAGGCCCAGCGTTATAAGCGTTTGAGCTCAAACAAATTAATGTCATATTAAATGTTTACAATTAAAATAAAGAAAAAATAATATCATATGACTTAGTTAGAAACAAAAATATGATAACAATAATAAGATATTATAATATGTTAATCAAGTATAATATTGATCACGTATTAGCAGTGTCACATCCACACATTAGCCAGAGTGCTTTTTAAAAAAACGGAAATTGGATGTTAGCTAAATAACAAATTGGGCATTGAATTGTAAATCTGAGACCCAACAAAATCGTAAATCTTTTTACGATAAGTTTTTTTTTTTTGGCCAAATTTGGGAATATTTACTTACTGCATACCTAGTATTATACCATGGCCCAAAAGAGACAATCAATTGTATTTTTTTTTATGCATATTATAATGGTTATTTAAAAATATAAATATTTGATATTCAAAAGATTAATCTCTTAAAACAGTTTTTCGGTTAAGTATCTCAGGTTTTTTAATTGCGACCCTGATTAGTATGTTTTGACAGATCTTTTGTTTAAAAAGATCATTATCATAGGCCCTACCCAACCTGTTATACCGTATGTAATTTGAGATTAAACAAGTGCCAAGAAAAGTATTATAATAGCTTAAAAGATAGGATGTCAAGTAATCGTTTTATTACATAAATTATTTTGATCAGCTTTCTGCAGACAGATATAATTTCATTTTTCCATTTAATATGTCATAACACATTTGTATAGGTATCATTAAGAAATATAAAAAATAAATATATCATTAAGTCGTTTCTTCTCGTTACAAAATATTGTGTATTTGTGTAGGTATCTTTTACGTCCATAATTCCGTATTTTGTTTCTAATTGAATATCTGTTATATTGATATACGCACCTATGTCGTATATATAAAAGTAATATTTTATCAATGTTGGTTTTTTGAAGATATTTTAAAATATAAGAACTTCAGATAATGATTATTTTATGTATTTATTTTATTTATTTAAGGTTTCAAATACAGTCAACTCGCGATATAACGAATATCGATATAACGAAAATCTTGATATAACGAATAAAACTACCGGTCCCTTGAAAATATCGCGGTATAATATAATTTCGATGTAACGAACTTTCGATTTAACGAATTTTTTTCTCGGTCCCTTGAAATTCGTTATATCGCGAGTTGACTGTACAAGGTTTCTTGGCCTAAAATTGTTTACATAATTTGGTTACTTTCAATTTTGAACATTTTTTTTTAAAAATAATTTAGTTAATTATTATAAAAGTGAGGTGTCGGTGATCCATTGTTCTAGATGTTCACTGTGAGCTCGGCTATTTTGATGAAGTTTGTTATTCTTTTTTTTCTTTTCCGGAGCCGAATGCTTCTTTGGGTAAAATAGTGTTTATGTTTGATTTTGTTCGGGCGTTCTGATAATTGGGGCAATCTAAGGCCGCCTCATGCCGCGTAAGCTTGAATAGTGTGTCTGGCCATTTTTTATTTGAACGTTTCATTTGTTTTATCTGCCACAGATAATGGTTTTAATTTTTAAGGGCGTGGATTACATGATCATAATATGTTACATGTGAATATATTTTGGTGTCCGGGGATCTTTCCACTTTCATTTCCAATTTTTCAGAGAGTTCGATACCAAGAATGTGTGATGGAACCCATATGAGTTTGATAGTTTTGTGGCTTGTAAGGATTGTATTTTCGATGCTTTAGGTGAGGGTAAATGTTGTATGTATGTTGATTGCGCTAAAAGAGTCGCTCATAGAAGATCTTCTCACTTCTGAATTATTCTTCGTTCGTAAACAGTGTTAACGCCAAAATCGTATGATAAATTATTATATATTGTTTATTTTCTATAACCTTAAGCATAGTTCGTGTTTAGATTTCGTACAGTCCACACGTTAAATGTCACGCGCTCCGCTTTATCAGCTCCCGATAGCGTGTGTATTGTTCATCGTGTCCAGTGCTCGTCGCGGTACTCGTACCGTCGGTAATGTATAAATTATCTGAACATTCCCCAAGGCCAACCTATACATTACCTTATCTACATCATTATAGTTATCTACACAATTATGAAGCCTAATCGCCCATTAACACCTATCACCAAAAATTCCAAACCACCAATAATTAAAAAGTCAACTTTTAAAACTATTCCACCACCACTCACTATCTCCAACACATTATTAGATCAAACGGGTGACAACAGCTCTTCTGAATTATCCGGCAATGAATCCGAATGGAAAATAGTTGAAACAAATTCTTCGAAACGAAACAGATCTCCAAACCACACTTCTCCTAACACAAAAAAAAAAGACACAAATATATTTATTTCTGCAAACCGTTTCACTCCGATTGCTCCTACTAACGAAGTTCAACCAATGGAAACAGTTGTTACTCAATCTGTAAACAATGATAATAAAACTTCAAAACCGCCTCCTATCTTTATTCAAGAACAATTAAATTTCAACAAATTCTGTCAAAAAATTAATGAATTAACTGATACCTCTGGATTTGACTGTAAGAGCTCTACCAAAGGTCTCAAACTACAAACATACAGTCCTGACTCATATAGATCAGTCATCAAATACCTCAAGAATAATAACGTATCATTTCACTCATACCAATCAAAAAAACCCTAAAAAAGTAATTCTGCAATGCCATCGCTGTCAGACTTATGGCCACACTCGTGGCTATTGCAATCACTCCTCTCGTTGTGTTCGCTGTGGTGAGCTCCATGAGTCAACAACATGTACCAAGGATCGCAGCTCCCCGGCTAAATGCGCTCTTTGTGGCAGAAATCATCCAGCTAACTTTAGGGGTTGCCAATCTCACCTGGATCTTAAAAAAAATTACTACCAAACCCTTCAAAGAATATCTCGAATAAAAGTTCTCAACCTCGTTCTCAACCACCTGGACTGAATGCCTACGAATCCTCGCATCAAGCTTACACACAGCATTTCCCACCATTAAATCAAGACTCATCTTCTAACACTCAAGACACCAACTCAAGCCACAACAAAATTTTACAGCACAACTTTCCTCATTCATTAACGAATTCAAAGCATTAATAAACCCATTCATATCACTTCTCACCACAGTCATTGACAAACTCATAAATAATGCCAACAAATAACTCACAACCACTCTCCATATTTTAATGGAATGCTAACGGCATCCTACAACATTTAAATGAACTACAAGCAGTTCTTAATGAAAAAAAGTTACAATAGCTCTTATTTCTGAAACTCACCTAACTAAAACCTCTACACTCAAGATACCTGGATTCGATATTATCAGAGCTGACCATCCAGATGGTACTGCACATGGAGGCGCTGCTCTCTTTATCTCCAATAAAATTGACCATGCACCACTTCCACCATATCTGTCTACAAATATTCAAGCAGCAAGTACTTCAATAACAATTAACTCCGTAACTATTTCCATCTCTTCATGCTATTTTCCCCCAGGAAGACCTTTCCCTTCGGCAGAACTCGGTAATCTTGTGCAATTGCTAAGCTTTACCCATATTATTGGCGCTGACTTCAATGCTAAATATCAAACTTGGAGTCGGTCAACAAACACCAGAGGTCGTACCCTACAAAATTTCATCTCGCTCAATCATCTTAAGGTAATAGCGTCCCTTTCTCCAACATATTGGCCATCACATGGCAACCGTCATCCCGACACTCTTGACTTCTTTATCACCAATCTTCCAAATCGTTATTCCACTGAAATTATAAGTCTAAATGACCCAGCCTCTGATCATACACCTGTCTTGCTACTAATCGGAGCTCATCCCTCTCCGAAGAAAAGTAGACCAACCATTACTCCAGGTACTACAAACTGGAACAAATTCAAAGATACCATCTCAAACAAAACTACTCTTAATATAAAATTAAAATCAATCACTGATGTTGACCAAGCAATTGCGAAACTCACTGATGATATTCGAAAATCAGCCTTGGACTCATCTATCACCAGAATTAAGACGACTCATTGCCGAAAAACGCAGAGCCAGATCTAAATGGCAACATACCCACTACCTGGCAGATAAAATTAAGTACAACTTTCTCTCCAACAAACTTAAGTCTCTACTTAAAATTCACAAAACCAATCTGTACAAAAGTCATATACAAAACTTCTCTTTTTCTAACGGATCAATCTGGCGTAAAACAAAGTCAATATTGCGGATTAAGGACTCCCCTCCTCCAATTCGCCACCCAGACAACTCACTTGCTTTCTCAGACAAGGAAAAAGCGAATATTCTCGCCGAAGAACTATCAGGAGTATTCAAACCACATCTTATTTCCACACCAGCACTACATATGTCGACAGTTATGGATTCTCTCCAATCAACTTTACCTATGGCACTCCCTGCAAAACCAACCTCCCCAGCGGAGATAGTAGGCATTATAAAAAAACTTGCAAATAACAAATCTCCAGGCCACGATCTCATTTCCAACAAAGTTGTTAAAAATCTCCCTACGAAAATAATTGTTCATCTATCACATATTTATAATGCTACCCTTCGCCTATCTTACTTCCCAACTACTTGGAAATCATCAGTCATTATTACTGTACTCAAACCTGGTAAGCCCCCAGAACAACCCTCCTCGTACCGGCCTATTAGCCTTCTACCAGTTCTTGGAAAAATATTAGAAAAAGTCATCCTCAAGCGCATCACTACCATTGCACAATTGAATAACAGTATTCCAAACTTCCAGTTTGGTTACCGTTCTCTTCATGCCACAACCCATCAACTTCTAGTGGACACCATCTTAACAGCACTCGAAACCAAAAAATACTGCGCTGGAGTCTTTTTAGACGTTGCGAAAGCATTTGATACTGTCTGGCACGATAGTCTCCTTTTTAAACTAAAAAAAATATTTCCTGCCCCTTTATACCTAATGCTGAAATCATATCTAGAAAATCGTTCATTTAATGTCCGCCTCAACTTACAACACTCCAATCAATCTCCTGTCTATGCTGGTGTCCCTCAAGGCAGTGATATCGCTCCATTCTTATATACCATATACACGTCAGACCTGCCTACATCTGAAGATACTATAGTTGGAACATATGCTGATGATACCGCATTATTATCAGTCTCTTCTGACCATACCATTGCATCTCAACAAATACAAACTCACCTAAATAATCTTTCACAATGGTTCACCAATTGGAAGATAAAAATCAACGAATCCAAGTCTTCCTTTGTCACTTTTACACTTCGACCTCATAGCTGTCCAGCTGTATCAATAAACAACATTAACATCCCTCACTCGACCGAAGTTAAATACCTTGGGCTTATACTTGACTGGCGCTTAACTTGGTCTCCTCATCTAAAGAATAAGCGAAAAAAGCTTGATTCCAGACTCCACCTTTTAAGACCATTCCTTCGTTCGAACTTAACTATACCTATCAAAATAATCCTATATAAAACTCTTCTTAAACCAATCTGGACGTACGGCATCGTAATCTGGGGCTCTGCAAAGAATTCAAATAAAAGAACTATTCAAGCCTTCCAAAACATAGTTCAACGTGTAATCACTGGTGCACCCTGGTTTGTCTCAAATGAGTCATTAAATTACGACCTCAAATTACCATCCATAAATGAAACTGCCTCTATCTTCTACAAGCGCTTCCACTCCAAACTACGAGATAATCCTAATCAACTAATAAACGAATTAGCCTCACTTACACTCCCCGGCAATCCAGGTAGACGCATCAAAATAAACTGGTGCCGTGACCTGATAATTTAAGATTAAGTACTTAACATTTTCAGGGGCATCACAAATGTGTTATTTCCCCTTCATGTATATAATTAACCTGTGAACTATCTGTAAAATATTTATATTACTTATTGTACTCGATGTATAGATTGTAATTTTTCATAATAAAGTCAAATATATTTAAAAAAAAAAAAAAAACCTTAAGCATATTAATTATGTAATTATGGATTAAGATAAATTAAGATTATTTTATACAATCCACAATTATTGCTGTGAAAAAATATATTTCATTTAGCCCGGCAAATTGTTTTTATTGATTCATTGAACAAATACAAACTGGTAACCGATATGACAATATCTTTACCACTTTAAAAAGGGCTATTCAGATTTCAGAATGCTTACTGGAAAGTAATTATATTTGTTTGATTGATAAATTAAATAAATCTATCCCATGTGTTATACTCATTAATGTATATAATATATAAATATATAAAAGGGTATCACTCTGCTGTACATTTTAAGAGTAGTTGTCGAGCATGTCATTGTAATGTATGTGTTATATTTGAATTCAATGAATACGAAAAAAGATTTTCGGAGACGTTGTGTCATCCTAGCAAACTTTTATAAATAATCAAATATAATAATTAAAAAAAAGCGGGTAAGTGGATGTCGCTCTGCTGTACAGTAGGTTAGTACAAGTTGGTCAATGTATAATGTATTATTTTAAACTTGAATTAAATGATATAATGATATTATTATTATTATGTCATTGTATAAGAAAAACGATTCTGAGTGATTCTGGATATTTTAAATTATTATTATTTATTATATCTGTAGGTTGAATTAATATTATAAATGTTATACATTTTTTATTCGTTACTATGGTGATAAACAAAGCGTTCGAAAATTAAAATCTTATTTTTAGTGGTTTTTCCCGTGGCATTAAATAACTATTGAAAAAATTTAAAAATTAACTCTCTAAAGTACCATCTTAATTCGATTTGCTAAAAGATAAGATCCTATTATATTTAAATCGAAGCACTCCTTCTGGTGGACATTTTTTATACAGGATTTGTATTAGCAGCTTTTAAAGTTGTTGGGGAATTATTTTTATATTTAGAAAACGGTTTCGCATCACATTATTTGGGTGTTAACTAACCTTAGTGATAGTTCGTGTTTACTGTGTACAGAACAAAGTTGACACGTTATTTGCGGAGACAATGTGACACTTATGCAATCACTCAGCAAGAAATGAAGCTCTATTGGAGAAAGATTGTTTATTGGTTATTTAAAAGATAACACACTAGGATATCGGTGGATATTGGCATTTTGTGAGTGATAAGAAGAGTCATGGCACAAAAAGTATTACCTGTCAAACTCCCCACGGTATACTAGAGTATATACTATATACATATTATACCGTCTTAGAACTTGTTTAGTTTTGTTTGGTCATATGGCGTAGGACCTGTTGTCATTGTAGTTTTTATTTCTCTATTGTGGGCAGCCCTTTTGGTTGTGTAGATGATGACAGGTGGTCGATAAAAGGTAGGTATATGGACTGCAGCAGTGTGACTGTCCGTTTACCGGCATCCAATCTCTAATGTCCACTTATCCGATATATCGAATTCACTGTACGCTAACGACTGTGTTGTTCCCTGATCAATTCACCTTTATGGATCTACAATTTATATTTTTCGAATATTTTTTTGTTTTTTTTCCAACTTTGTTTTTACTATTTTGATCATAAACGTGGAATTATTTCCTGATAGTCATGTTTTCGAAAACAACGAAAACAACCTAACTATTATGGTATGCCCTATATAGTAGGCCGGGTGAAGTTGCTAGACGAGTATAATATCGCCCTTCCCCAAATTTTCCTGACATAAATCGGACGGTTTTTAAGAGAAGGGCTTAAGTCAAAAATTGATACTTTTCAGGAGACACAAAAAACATTATAACTTTGTAAATTTTTAATGTTTTTAAATTTTGTATTCATAATCATGTTTATAAGTGTTTTGTTATTTTACGATTAAAAATATTTTAGTTTTTATTTATTTTCTTCAAATTATAATGACTTAAGACCTAGTGCATGTAATTTTATAAGACTTATGCCTTTTGTCATTAAAATAAGTTATAATTAGTGATTTAGGCCTTTTCTCATAAAAAAAATTCTGTATAACGACTTATTACCATACGCATTCTATTTTATCTCGTAACCAAATCTTACATGGCATCTACAGTGGTACCATTCAACGTGGCTTGAAATTTCACACGGAATTAATGTATAAACTAAAAATGTCCAAAATCGACTTAAGCCCTTTCTCTTAAGACACGTCCAATTATCGATGATTTGCATAACCCCAGGTGGTCACTTTTAGTACGTTCAGCGCTCGATGAGGTTGTAAACGATTTATACAAAGAGATGTATTGACAAATTTAGTTTTCTGACTTTCCCAGTCGATTCTCAATGCCCCATGTTGCTTGATCATATCAAACTAAGGCTACCATTAATAAAACATTTTTTTTTGTCTAATGCCCCACATATATCGTTTTCATCACATTCATCCTCTCTTTTAATCTTCTGTTTATCGAATTTTATACATTTAGTAGATATATACAATTAAATACTAATACCAACGATGTAGTAACGGGTACCATAATTTGATCAGCCGATGCATTCTATGAGTCAAGCCGTTTGAACTTTTGCAGATATCTAAATGGTTATTTAATACTTGATATTACAATTTTTGATCGCATGAAAATATGAAATAGATAGATATATCAGGTCGACGAACGCAATAAAACAAGTGGACTAGTTCATTAAAAATATTATACTATTTATTTATTTATTTATTATACGCAATTATTTATCAAATTAGAGGTAGCTATTTTCTTTTATTATTCTACTTATATTCCATGGTACTATGTTCAAAATAAAAAACACAGTTGACGGCCGATTTGTGCGCAGGGGCGTGGCAATACTATATGGCAGGTATATAGATGGGTAACTCAGTGGGAGTGACAAACGGGTGTTACTTGATTGCCGCCGATGGAAATGGGTCACTGACTTTATTTCTTATTTTAGACAGAGTATACAGAAAAATTGACAGTGTATACGTAATTATCCTTGAATTATACAGTATGTCCGTATAATTTGAGATCATTTTGATTTTGACCGATCGTAAGGGCATCGTAAACATTTATCGGATATTTCTTACATTGGTAAATTAGCCTATTTAGCCTGTAACATAGACAATAGACATATTTAATATTTATACATTTAATGTTCAAGATTTTACGAAATTGGATATTTAAAAGAAAAGTAACGTAACTGATCAATAAAGTAATAGAACTCTATTGATTTTAGTTATATTTTTGTAACTCAAAATATTTTAATTGTAAGGACTTGACACTTTTTTACATACTACATATTTCACACATTATTATTTTATATACACAATGCAATTTTAAAAATATTTGGTCAATAATTGTTAAGCTATTTACCTATTTTGCGGACCTATTTAATTCATTCTATGATACATCGGTGCTATAATTTTATATCAATAATAATATATTTATTATAACATGCCTAATAATTATTATTTATTATAATATGCGATATTTTTGAGTTCAATCTAACGGCTAACGCCTTATTCAGAGTAATTATAAATAATTTATTAAATATCATTAAGAATAGCTACTGACATTCTGTTTTCAATCAAAATCGTTTTTTATATGCAATGATTTATTTTTGGGTTCAACTTAAATACAACCATTAGCTATTAAAGAGACCTACTCAATGAAGAGTTATACTCAAAACTTGTTATAATGTACAGCTGAGAAACTTCTCTGGGTTTTTCAAAAAAATGTTTAACTCTCAATTCCCATCAATAATCAAAAAACTTTAAAACAATATCCTTCATTGTGCAAATGCTAATGAAAACAATGACGGTAATAATCATAAAATTAATTTGAAACTCCCATTAATTACGCTTAAATTTCCGATCTTTGTTTTTAAATAAAATCAATTACTATCATATTAAAATATATATTTTATAAGTTGAAAAGTATCAATAACAACAACTATGATTAAACTACTAAATACTTTAAATTTTAAAATCTTTAAAAAATGACATAAGTACTTATACATACTTATACATGCTTATGTAACTTTTTTATATTTTAAGAACTATTTTATGTATATAAAAAGGGTAAATTAAGTAAAATAATTAATAATTAATATTTGACACTTTTTATTCCTGGAATATTTTTCTTTTAGCTAAATTAAATTATACTATTATTGAGATGGTCTATGTAGTATTTTATGTTTATACTATTTTCATAAAGGTCATTGTTACTGCGAAATTGTTTATGTAGTAGTTATGGCAAATAGGTAGTGATTGGGATGACCCAAGAGTTGTTAAAACTTCAGAAGTCAATTGCGCTGGAGATTCCTTTGTTGTCCAATATCAAAATTCATAGACGTATTGCCATCAAACCAACTTTTGGGATTTTCTGACTCTACCTTTTGTTTATTGAAGGTTATGCTGCAGTATTAGGTACCTATTATACGTAAATAATAGTTATGTTTCTGCCACCATTCACTTTGTGACTGCTAAATCCGAAATCACTCCTCTCAAAATCGAACAAATAATATATGAATTGTTAACTATTCCACGTTTATGGCTATGCGGTGAACTATTATTGGCATAAACGGTACCTACTTTAAGTACAAGACGTAACTGGCATTCTTACCAGACTTGCCTAGTGGTCGTTACCACGTTTGCACACAATACATAATATATTAAATATTAATCTATATATATATAAAAATGAATGTATGTGTGTCAGTGTGTGTGTGCCAGTGGCGTAATTACGCGGGTGCACGACGGTGCACTTGCACCCCCTGGCATAATGTAGCAGGTGCAAAGATATACTTTTGCACCCGCTGAAACGCCTGAAACAAACTGAACTGAAAATTCAAATTCTATGAAAATATAATTCTATTTTATTGTTTTTTTGAATTTTTTGATAAATGATAACAGAACTGAACAAATTATAAAATACATTTTCAAGTTTTACGGTTTCAAGTTTTGTTCTATGGTATCAGACTTCAACTATCGTGGTAACACGATTATAAAGGACATGTTAGACGTCGGCAATATGATTTGTACACAGCTGCCCGGTCACAACTCGTTACAGTTTACGTAGGTAGTTGTAATAATATCCGCTAGGGTTGGCGCTGCTAGTTAAACGGGCTATATCATAATAAGTCTATGATGATGTAATTTATAAACGTGGTAATAATGTCTATTCTATATTGTTCTGTGATATAACGACAGTGTCCAGTGATAATATCATATTATCATACACAACCACGTGAATTATCCGTATACACTATGCAGTATAAAGTATTTACATACCTATTTTATTATATTTAGTATTTACTACTAATTTACTAGTTTTGAATTTTAATTGTATTGTAAAATGTATTGTAAAAGAAAAAAAGAAAAGAAAACTATACAGCATTATTTTCAAAACAAATTAATCAAAGTCACAAGTAAGTTACATAATATTATAAAAATAAGCATTAACCAAGTTGATAGTAGCTGTAAATTTTACCAATTCAAAATGTATTTTTTTCCCATCTTTAGATGATGAAAAAATTGAGGATCTAGATACCAAAGATTTGAAGAGAGTAGACATTTCTAACCTAAATCATAATATTGAAATCGAACTGACTACCACTACTGAAGATGGTATTTTAATTTATTTTTGATTTTGAAGTAATGTTTATGTTGCCTGTAAAGTGTCATTGTGAATAAATTTAAAATGTAAGACTATGTGGAAATTATTAATTATTATTGTTATGATTTATGGTTTTAGAAATCAATGTGGAATATTGGAATATGTTATGTGTTTTGTGTTTATGTTTATTGAATAGTACAGTAAGTTGAGTAGTATTATTAATAAATAAAAATTGGAGGGATATTATGAGTGAAATTGCTTTTAAAAATGTAAATAATTTAATAATATTTCTAATATTATGCATGAAAACTAAAAATGTTAGTTATGTGTTCTGCATGAATAAATGTTACTAAGTACTAATAAATATTTAATGATTGTTTTGTAGCCTTTGTTTATGATCTTCAGATAATCACATTTTAATATATTTAATGTAATTTTATAATATAGATGTTGAGAAATCAGTTAATAATCAAGCAGCAGAAACTGGTATTTCTAGAAAAAGACCGAGACCCTGGTGTGACTAATATATCTGCATATCAATTACTGTTAGCTAAATATAG
>NC_042495.1:61117080-61121783 GCF_005508785.2 Acyrthosiphon pisum
GATTTATGGTTTTAGAAATCAATGTGGAATATTGGAATATGTTATGTGTTTTGTGTTTATGTTTATTGAAATAGTAGAGTAAGTTGAGTTGTATTATTAATAAATAAAAATGGAGGGATATTATGAGTGAAATTGCTTGAAAATGTAAATAATTTAATAATATTTCTAATATGCATGAAAACTAAAATTTTTAGTAAAGTGTTCTGCATGAATAAATGTTACTAAGTACTTATAAGTATTTAATGATTGTTTTGTAGCTTAATGTAATTTTATAATATAGATGTTAAGATAATAACTAATAAATACATTAGAAGAAATATCTGAAAATAACATCAATTCTGGAGCAGAAGCTACTTCATTACTTGGTAACATTCAGAATTTTGAATTTGTATTTTGTTTGATAATTCTTCAAGAAATAATGGAACACACTAACGTGTTATCCAAATATTTACAGTCTATAAATATTAAATATATTACTGTAATTGAAATGTACGAACAGACAGTTGATATTTTAAAAGGTATGAGATACTGAATTCGATAAAAGATGGATTCAAGTAATTAAGGTAACTGGAGAGAATAATATTGAACCACCTAAATTACCCAGAAAAAGAAGGATACCACAAAAATACGGTGGAGGTGAAAATGGCCCTCAAAATGTTCCAGTTGAATAATATTATCGAATAAATATATACTTCACAGTCTTAGATATAATAACAAAAGAAATGGAGGAACGTTTTAAGGAGAATCAACTCCAAATTTTTAATGGACTGAAGAATTTGATTATTAATGAAAACCTTGAAGAAAATATGTTAACATTAGTATGTAATACTTATAAGTTAGATATGCAACCATTTAAAAATGAACTGAATATTTTTAATAGAATGTTTGCATCCAAATACCCCAATATATCTGGAGAAAGTAATATATTTAAAAAAAAAGTGAATACATGGCAAACCATGATATAAGATCAGGATTTCCTTTAATATATACAATTTTTAAAACATTTTTAACAATTCCTACGAATACTGCGTCGTGTGAAAGAAGTTTTTCTTGTTTAAGGCGTTTAAAAACTTATCTGCGGACAACCATGGGCCAAGAACGTCTCAGTAGTTTGTCATTGTTACAAATAGAAAAAAATCACCAGATTGATGAATTCAATAGTAGTGTATCAGTTTCTGGACGTCGCTTGCATTAGCATAATTATTATTATATTTAAATAGTAAATTAAACTTAAATTGTATGTATTATTTTTAATAAAAATACATTTTTTTTTAAATATATATCTATTGTATTTATATATGCATTTAAAATGTACAGATTATGAATTATGATGATTTTAGTTTTTATATGTATTTAACTGTAATTTTCAATTTTCATTGAATATTACGAAATTGGTCTTTTTGATTATTGGATCTATGAAAGCTTTGCACCTGCTGAAATTTAATGGAATTACGCCAAGGTGTGTGTCCATGTTACCATGGCAACCATTTATATATTATTTAGAGATTTCCGTCCGTGTGTGTCTCCATATTACCATGGCAACCAATTATATATTATTTTGAAATTTCCGATAAAATGTTTTGTATATAAATGGTTGCCATGGTGATATGTAGAATTATGTATTCATATAGAGTTGGCAATTTTAATGGGCAACGAAGTGAACGGGATCAGATATTTATATATATATAGATAGATTATACCTCTGAGCAGAAGATAGGCTAATTTAAAAAGGGAGAGAACCAACCCCGGGAGGTGCTCAAACAGGAATTTTGAGATTTCCGATGGAAATTTTTGTTTTTAAATGGTTGCCATGGGTTTTGAAGCTATTATAATAATAATTATTGGTTGCCGGGAAACGAAGTGCACAGGATCAGCTAGTATATTATATAAATAAGATATGGAATTACTTAACATCGAGTATACCCGACAATAGTTAATAAACAGTGCCAGTTTTTACAATTTTCGACAATATTAGAAAATACGAAAATTTGATAAATAAATAAATTATATATTTTAATTACCACCTTAATTATGATAATTTTCCACTAATCTCTACTCGATACTTTTTTAGAAGGAGGGGTTGATAGGGTGTATTATATAGAAAAAAATGACTTCATGGGAATAATTGTAAGATTTTTAATCTATTTAATTTTATAAGTTTTGGCAGGGTGGGCACTTGCCTCCTCTTGTCATTAGCGGGCCACTGTCAGGCCAGGTATGTGCTAGTTTTGAGCATTTATATAGTAGCTAATAGGTAATATATTTAAGTAACCTCCACATATATGTATTAATTATTTAGTCATTGTTATCTCTCAAAAAAATTGGTTACTTACATACCTGTATACTTATGATATTAACCTTTGATACTAACTAGTAAGTATACAATTATGTATAAGGAGGGTATTTGTATTGAGATAAAAATGCAATATTGTAATGTAATGTAATGTAAATGTTAGCGAGCTTTTTTTTTCAGTTTTATTTTGGGCCAGTCAAAAATTTTGCCCCCCTCTCAAAAACTAAAATGACGACACTAATTGTGAACCTCTTCGCGTGTGTGTAAATGCACTTATGTTCTCTACCTTCCAACACTAATAACATGTGTTTGTATTTTATAATCAAATCAATTATGTTTCACTCACTTAATTTTTGTTTTATTGAAATGAAGAGATCAAAGTTACGCGCTCACCCTAAGTAGCATAGACAATTATTGAATTATGGTGTTGGAATAGGTATTACGTATGGTTAATATATAATTCTGTACGCACCCATGAATTGCATTTAAAGATAATTTCTGGGAGTATAGTGACCTATTTAGTTGAAATACCTAGTTATTAATTTATACGTAAGGTCTTTAAGCTCCAAGACACTGGAAACAAATCAGATTAAAGCAAATTTACCTACCTTAATAACGGACTTCAGAGTATTTTAAATTTTAGCTAAAAAGTTACTTGAACCCTAAAAATAGTATTTCCGAAATCAGCAAAAATGGAAACAATTAAAAAATATGTCCACTTTTTACATTTCGATATAAAAAATAATTTTTATATTTTGAGGCTGATAATAATACTTCAAATTAATTTTTTTTTTAAATACCTTTCAAATATATTTGTATTGAAAAATTTTCAAATATTAAGAAGCTTGTTACCTGTAAAGTAATATATGAGAGCTAAAAGAAAACAAAAATAATAATCTGGTGTACAATTAATAACATTTTCAATGGGCTTGATGGAAACTTGCATCATTGATTAATATGTATATTATAAAAGCTAATAATATAGTTATCAATTTGTTAAAATATTAAGATTAAATAATAAAAAAAAAAAGGTTAAAAAGTGGGTACCACCCAGCTGTACAGTAGCTGTCGGGCATGTATGGTTGAAATGATTGACAACGGACCCGGTTCGATTTATGACACAACTATATTACAATATCTAATGTACAAACAAATCGCATATAATATATTCAGACCTAAGTTGCGGCGACGACGGTCCAGCAAAAGCTGTCGCTGCCGTTCACCATTTGCCAGACGTGTTGTCGGTAGCGGTCTCGCGGACGTCGATAGAGACCGCAACATAATGGATGTGTTAAATTTGAATTCAGTGACAAATCCTTGTATACTTACAACGATTCTGAGCGGAAACGTTGTGTAAGTATAGCATACTTCTATAAATAATCAAATTTAATAGTTAAAAAAAATTAATACAAACCGAAAATATCTCACGGCTATACATAACGTAACTTTTCGGTGAACTTTTTTTTTTTATAAAGGTAAAAATCTTGTTGGGAATCTTCTATAAAATGTCTATTATAAGCAATTTTTTTTTTTTTGTTAAATTTTTATTAGAGATTATAATATAATCTATACATACACAAGGGCATAATAAGAATATGTGCTAAAATAAATTTAGACCATGAATAGGGTGAGGGAAGAAACCATCCAGTGACCGCAATTTCTTGCGTTTAAAAATAATTAGGTATGAAAAGAAAAAATTATTCAAATTTCTAATTGAAAAAAGTTCAAAAAATGTGAAAAATAATCTCATGGCTATAAATAGCTCAAAATAGTTTGAACATTTTACCATATGTATGGAAAACAATCATTTTAATATTTTATGAAAATGCCGTGGGTCTAGGATTATTGGTTTTTGAAACATATCAAAAATTTCAAAAATCTATAAATGAAAATTCAATATTTTAAACATTTTAAATTCAAACGCTCATAAAACTATGCTACTTTCCGGTTAACTTTGTTTTGTTTAAGGTAGAAAAATGTGTGGGGTACCTATCTTCTATTAAAGTTTCTAATATTAGCTATGAAAAGAAAAACTTTTATGAATTTCTAACCGAAAAATAGTATGAACATTTTCAAAATTTTGATGAATTTTGTTATAACTTAAACTTTAAATGCATATAAAAAAAGGTGGGTAAGTGGATTTCGCTCTGCTGTACAGTAGGTTACAAGTGGGTCACTGTATAATGAATGGTATTAAATTTGAATTCAATGATATAATATCATTGTATAAGAAAAACGATTCTGAGCGGAGACGGTATGTTAGTCTAGGTATAAGACATAATATTATATTAGGTACCTATAATAAATTCCAAATTAATCATATCATAATATTTATTAGGTACTTATAACGCGTTATACATCAACAAAAAAACGTGGTACTATCATAGATATATAATAGTATACTTTAGTA
>NC_042495.1:61121883-61160924 GCF_005508785.2 Acyrthosiphon pisum
CATAGCACACGGGAATATGGGATATTGATACATTTTAAGTAATAATATTGTAAAAGTACATAAGACATAACTAACTAATATATTATTATGCGTGGTAAAAATTACTGCAAACGTTATTATTTTCGAAGATCAAAACTTTTATGAAAACATTTTCACTGTAAAGACCGTATCACTGCAATTTTAGCTTATCTTAATTTTCTACGTAAACATAAAAATGTTTTTAAAAGTATAATAATTATGTCATCCACACATTATAAAAAATGTGTGCATTTTGAACGGAACAAAGGATTTCTGGCCACTGTTCATGACATATATACCGTTTACTACTATATTTGATTTAAACACTTTTTACTGTAGTAGTGAACCCAAAATATCTATGGCAGTTGAATCGTGTTTAACATATTAACACGATGCCAAAATACCAGACGATAAAATATGCTCTATAAGAGCATAGGGTTAATATATAAAATTAATTCTTTACAATATTTACAATATGCATGCCATATTGGAGGATTGGACCCATTATTATTGGAAGATAAATTAATAGTAAAATATACTGTTATTAAATATAGAACACAATGGTATTGATTTTGACTTGATAAAGAGTTTTTATAATTTAATAAATACATATTAGTATTATCATTCAAATTATAATTTAAATTAATGAATTAATTGTATAATATAGTAATTTGTTTTGATTCTACAATATATATAATAAGTTACTGATCATATTCATGTTAAGATATTGTATTAGAGTTGATTATGGAATTGTTTAAAAATATATGAATAAATTCGTCATATTTTTTATTATTTAACTTATATTTAATTTAATATAAAAAAGTTAAATTTGTAATAAAATTATAACACGTTTTGTTTAAGTATTAATATTTAATATGCATGTGTTTATTATTTTTTACTCTACTGAAAAATATAATTATTAAAATCTATGTACGACAAAACATTTCAAAAGTCAACATCAAAATGAGTATGTTTACACATATCAAATGTTTATAGAAAAACATTTTCTTAGAGCGACTTTGATAATATTATGCTATCGCTATAATAATAATATATTATCATCACATTTTACATAACACTTAATTAAAATGCATTCTATGGTCAATTAAACCCTTAAGACTTGGCTGTAGACTGTAGTTATAGCATTATATTCTGTTAACTGGAAACCGTTAATTTAGATTTTAAGATCTATGAGCTGTGAATTGTGAAGTTCCTAATTATAATTTACCAAACATTAATGTCTGCGCATAAACGTTATAAATTATAACTTTTTTTTTATAATACAGTAGAACTTCCATTTAACGGTCATCGAAGGGGCTGTAAATAATGACCGCTATTTAGAGGTGCCCGTCCTACAGAGGTAGAATAACACTAGGATACACTCCACAGGACCAAAAAAATTAATTGTTACATATAGGTGACCGTCCTATAGAGGTGACCGTTAACGGAAGTTTTACTGTACATACATATTTTGAATACGTTTATTATGTATAACATTAAATAATTAAACAATTCATTTTTTTTTTTTTTCATGAATAATAATTAAAATATTTAATAAGAAAAAATATATATTTTGTATAATTATTGAGTTACATTTTAACCTTAAATAACCAAACTCAGGTTTATTTAAATTTATAATTTTAACTACATAAAATTAGAATAAAATTAAAATATTATTACATTAATGTAGTTAGTACCTATATTGTTATTTATTATTATTATTTTTATTATATTATTCTTGTATAATTAAGTAATTTATTATTCAAACTAAAAGTTGAAGGTAAACCAAGTTTTTTTTATCAAATGTCACGATTATTGATTACTTATTATATAAAAGCAAATCATCAAGCATTTTAACTTTATTAGTAAACGTAGTATTAACGAAAGAAAAATTAGATTTAATGTCAACTTTTAGCCCGTCATTTTGAATTTTTTATAATAGTGGATTGTAAAAAAATAATTTTATCTATTATTTTATTATATGGTCATTAATTTTTATTCAAGTCTGACTATTTAATGATAGTTACAGTAAAACTTCCGTTAACGGTCACCTCTAAATAGCGGTCATTATTTACAGCCCCTTCGATGACTGTTAAATGGAAGTTCTACTGTATTATGATTCACGATATAATTATATATTATGCTATGTTTACAGTGTTTATGTTTATACTCAAATATAAATGATACCTGGAGCTTCAAAAATATAAACCAACAAACGTATTTTACATTTGACATACTTTAATAAACAAGTATAGAATTACAATAATAACCGGTCTTTGTATTCGACTGTTATATTCGTATGAAACAAAATTTGAATCTAAATATCTAATAATATTGTCGTTTATCGTATTACTCTGATATTAGAATAGGTACTAGGTACTTATTTAATACATTTAGTATACATTAATTAAAATTGATTTACATATTACTATCGAGTAAAAAATTCTAATAATAGATACTCAAACCACCGCGTGTGTGGGCCTATTAAGCCTATTGGGGGCTATTCATATAGTTAAAAGATTAATGTAATTTATTTTTATTCCATGCAATTAATTAGAATATCAAGTATTAATTAAAATTTTAGATTTAGAATATTAAGATTCTTTTTCAAATGTAAATACAATAGGTAATGATAAAAAAAAAAAAAATCTGAATGTGATTAATAATTTTCCAGACACTTTAAATACGTTTAACAAAATCACACTTATATCTACTTCAATCATTTTTATGAAGAATTCAAAATGTATCCAATAGCTAGATTTAATCACATATTATTGTATAGGTACTAATGGTACTATAAACATTGTAGTATTATACCTACAATGAGATGGCAATTATGGTTACGTGATGAAATCTCTTCGCATCGGAGACGGATAAAGTTATTTGTTACTAACTAGTTGCCTAAAGGTATTATGGAAGTGGTGGTTTTGAATTTATTCGGCAATATTTGTAAACTGTGTTATGGAAAATGCCTAATACGTGGTGGAAGAATATTGTTACAGATATTTAGGTGTTTATGAGGATAAATGATGTAAACGTTAGAAGTTTTTAAACTGAGATATCACAGTTTTCTAAACTTATGTTTGTTCATCAATGAATAGACTGATCTTTCAGCATAGCCAAGGCCATTAATAACAGATAAAAGTCGTCATGGGACATGTACCGTGTCATCCGATTAACAATATTCGCGTAAGAATCTGAAGTGTCTGCAAATAACAAAACTATGTAATTCGATAGCTTTGCTGTCGATAGATATAAAACGTATATTATATATTTAATATAAATATTTGTTATTATAGAACACACTATTGTGAAAACAATTTGTAATAAAGATGAACCTAATCATATACTAATTATTTAAATAAAATTAACGCATATGCCGATTTTTTCAAATATTAAATGTACATATTGGGCATATTACAACATCTGCAATATCTCATAATAAGACAATTTATATTATAATATACATTAGATGGTTCACCTGCTCGCCAAGTTTGACCAATTATTTTTTATGAACAACAAATGTGTAGAGTTAATTTGTATAAATATTTAAACAATCAATAGTGAATAACTAATTTCCATTAAGTATTTAAATATGTATATGTACTAATGTTAACTTGAAGTAGGTACTTAAATCTTAGGTATGAGCTAGTTGTAAAGTATAACTTATTTAGAAGCGAACCGTGGGTATGAGTACGAAATAGCTAGTAAGACCCTCATATTATGTGTCAGTGAATAATATGTTTATCGATTCATTATTTTTTTAAATAAATAGTGAATACTTATTTAGAGATATTAAAGGATTAACAGTAGACCATTTTTGAAATGGTCCTAGTGAATTTTTTAAATAATTTTTTCGTGTTTTTATATTTTTACAATAAATTATTTATATACAGTAAAACTTCCGTTAACGGTCACCTCTATAGGACGGTCACCTCTATGTAACAATTCATTTTTTTGGTCCTGTCGAGTGTATCCTAGTGTTATTCTATCTCTGTAGGACGGGCACCTCTAAATAGCGGTCATTATTTACAGCCCCTTCGATGACCGTTAAATGGAAGTTCTACTGTATTATAAAAAAAAAGTTATAATTTATAACGTTTATGCGCAGACATTAATGTTTGGTAAATTATAATTAGGAACTTCACAATTCACAGCTCATAGATCTTAAAATCTAAATTAACGGTTTCCAGTTAACAGAATATAATGCTATAACTACAGTCTACAGCCAAGTCTTAAGGGTTTAATTGACCATAGAATGCATTTTAATTAAGTGTTATGTAAAATGTGATGATAATATATTATTATTATAGCGATAGCATAATATTATCAAAGTCGCTCTAAGAAAATGTTTTTCTATAAACATTTGATATGTGTAAACATACTCATTTTGATGTTGACTTTTGAAATGTTTTGTCGTACATAGATTTTAATAATTTATTATATTTTTCAGTAGAGTAAAAAATAATAAACACATGCATATTAAATATTAATACTTAAACAAAACGTGTTATAATTTTATTACAAATTTAACTTTTTTACATTAAATAAAATATAAGTTAAATAATAAAAAATATGACGAATTTATTCATATATTTTTAAACAATTCCATAATCAACTCTAATACAATATCTTAACATGAATATGATCAGTAACTTATTATATATATTGTAGAATCAAAACAAATTACTATATTATACAATTAATTCATTAATTTAAATTATAATTTGAATGATAATACTAATATGTATTTATTAAATTATAAAAACTCTTTATCAAGTCAAAATCAATACCATTGTGTTCTATATTTAATAACAGTATATTTTACTATTAATTTATCTTCCAATAATAATGGGTCCAATCCTCCAATATGGCATGCATATTGTAAATATTGTAAAGAATTAATTTTATATATTAACCATATGCTCTTATAGAGCATATTTTATCGTCTGGTATTTTGGCATCGTGTTAATATGTTAAACACGATTCAACTGCCATAGATATTTTGGGTTCACTACTACAGTAAAAAGTGTTTAAATCAAATATAGTAGTAAACGGTATATATGTCATGAACAGTGGCCAGAAATCCTTTGTTCCGTTCAAAATGCACACATTTTTTATAATGTGTGGATGACATAATTATTATACTTTTAAAAACATTTTTATGTTTACGTAGAAAATTAAGATAAGCTAAAATTGCAGTGATACGGTCTTTACAGTGAAAATGTTTTCATAAAAGTTTTGATCTTCGAAAATAATAACGTTTGCAGTAATTTTTACCACGCATAATAATATATTAGTTAGTTATGTCTTATGTACTTTTACAATATTATTACTTAAAATGTATCAATATCCCATATTCCCGTGTGCTATGTTTATTATAATGAAATTAAACAAATATTATTTTAGACAGATTTATTAATTTTTACCGTGTCACAAAAAACATTGTAGTTGTACAATTAATAGAAATTATCTCCTCAAAAGTATTCATTTTAAATATTATCCCAAAGACTAATTATTTAGGAAGTCACCTAGCTGCTGTATAGTAGGTTTCAATTATAATATCTTGTCATTGAGTATTTAATGAATGTATTACACTTTAATTCAATAACAAGCCATTGAATACAAAAAAATAATTCCGAGCCGATTGAATATTTTTTTAGTTGATTTATATTAATATATTATTATATTAATTTATTTTTGAATTATTAAAATGTTAGTTTGAAATAATTAGATTAGATCAATTGTTACGTAACATAAAATCATATATAATAGTAATTAATTAACTATTTATAACCATTTAATAAACTCAATATGTAACATGTTTTAAGGGTTCAACATAGTACAAAATAGTTTGTACATATTCCAAAGTAATATTGTAACTATCTTAGATTACACTATATAATGATCCTTACGAATAATAGACACGATATAACCACAGTTAACGAGCACTATATATTTATTTATGAATAATACATTCTGAATTTAATACTTATTGTTTTTTATGTCTCAATTAGAATTTTTAGAAAATTATAATTTTTTCATAAAATATTTGAAGGATACAAATAAATTGTTGTAGATTTAGTTTTATACAAAATTATGTTAGGAAAATTGTATGTAGAATTTTTTTTATATTAAAAACTATCGATTCAAAAACATTTTTATTTTTACAATTACAGGGCTTTTGTAACACTGGTTTTAATTAATCGAATTGCCTTGAACTTTTTTAATAACTGAGTATTAAAAATTGTTTTTATTTATTTATTTTGAAGGACTACTTTCTATATGCAACAAAAAGAGATAATTTGTTGTGTAATCATATTGTGTAGTCTTTTCCGTATTTTGTTTTAGTGTCTTGGACGGCGCTATCGATATGTAATTTCACTACATCCATGTCAATAATAAATAATAATAGTATAATAAAATTACTTTTGTAGTATTATTGAATATTTCAAAAATTATTTTACCAACAAACTAATTATCTTAGCAGTACTCCTGCATTTACGAGGTTACACCGGGAGGTGTTCCATTTCTATCCTTTATGTATTTTTTCCGGTAAATGCAATCAGCTTTCTCATACCACCAAAATTTTACTTTTATAACTACCTATAATGGATATGCCATTTTCTGTCTCCAATAAATATGAACAATTATTAATTAATTACCTTTGCCCAAACAATGCGTCAAATCACAACCATTAGTAACACCGATAACAATAAACAACAAAAACTCTATTTTATTGAATACAAAGACGCACTTTAGAAATAATAACTATTCGTATACTTTCGAATAGTCTACACGCAAGAATGCAAGATGTCTTGCTCAAATAACACAGCCGTTAAAGTATAATTCTGATAAAACCAAATGGCACAACTCGAACAGTATTTATTTTTAAAAAGTTATATTTTCCACTTTCTCTGACCAATGATATAATTCCAATGGATACGAATACTTGAACTAATTCCACAACATAACCTTTACGTTTTTCTTCTGCCCAGTTACCGAATCTTTTGCACAAATAATGTATTAAATCGAAATGAAAGTATCAAAACTTCTACAAATTAATTAAATCGTGAACCTCAACAGAAGAATGGAAATGGTCTAAAATTAACTAAATATTATGCACCTGACGCAAATCGAAAGTATTAATAGGTCGACAAATATTAACTCAACATTAATTTCAAACGTATCATTTTATATTATAGAATATAGAATAAATTATATCGATTGATAATAAGTGATAACTATTAAGGACACCTTCATAGCTGTGTGTTGCACTTAAAATCATTAAAAATTCTATAAGTTCCTAAGGGTTCATTCCTAGGAACGTCACTATTGTTCTACATAGTAAAATAAAAATACCTCTCCCATGTTTTTTTTTTTGTCAATATTGGAACTGTGCCAACTCATATCAGTATATTATTTAATATACATACTAAGTATATATATATTATATACTATAACATACATACATACGGTAACATACAGCAATTGCAATTTAGTTAACTCACCCTTGACGTTACCTATTTCAATGTACAAGGCGTGAGTTATATAGTCACACCCAAGAGTACTGTAATCATCGATCTAGAAGTGTAAAATGCGATGAAAATTACATTTTGAGGGAATGTGTAAAAAATAAGGACTCTCTGGTGAGTATTGTGCATTTATAGTAATCAACCACTTCTAGTAACTATAGAGCATAGAGAATGTTGAGTTCATAAACATCTTTAGCAATGTCATCTACACTTTTCATCTAAGCCAATTATTCTCGGGAATAAAAATCAAAACCAGATCACTTTTTAATACATAATCCTACAAGTACCCAAATACACCAACTCACATCATATTATCTAATCAACATTAATGTAAATCATGCACACGCCCATCCGTATCAAAATATATCCAAAGAAAAGCTTGGTTCAAACTCAGATATTCAAAAGTCGATAACATTGAAATCCGTAAATGATACTTCTTCCATTGAATAATAGACTTCCAAAGAAATTCCAGCATTACAGCATGGATGATTCCGGATTTAGTAAACGCCAATCTAATTAATGGAACCTATATCCAATATCTACCTAAAAATTACAGTAATATGATCAACTTCAGCAATGACTGAGAAATTATAACAACTACCTATAAAGTTAAAGTCATAAACAATAATAATAATATGTTATAGTTACGTATATATCAATTATTAAACATGATATATTTTTGCATGAATGAATCGGATAATACATTTTTAATACAATAATCATTTAGTCCTTGCAGATCATTTAGATTTGAAGTATAACTTACATTACAGTGGAGTTCATTGTTATGATTTATAAATAATACCAGTTACCGTCGCAGATATGGAATTAACGTTAGTCAATTTCTACTTAGTCGATATAACGATATATCTGGTAACATAAGATTGCATAGGTGCGATATTGAATAGAAAATAACTGGACAATTTTATTATTTTCAAGCAATGATGCATTTATAAATATTACCTAGGTAATGACGAAAATTCGGGCATTTTTAGACATAATTAATAGAAAAGAAAAATTTGAATTAGACATGAGCTGCGTCGTAAAATGTAATTGTTAAGTGCAAAAAATAACATATTTTCAGGATATTATGACGACCGCGTCGAACAGTAAGTGAAATATTATAGCCGTTCATCGTATACAAATATTTAACTAGCAGAACTGTAACTTCATAGGCGAGAAAATCTCCTATTAAAAATATCATCCTGTTGAAATATAACTAGGGCAGGAAGATTGCCAATCTCGGTCCATAAAGCGAAGTACACCAACGCTGACTATCTCGTGAACCGGTATATATAAGTACTCAGCAGAAGATCTAACAGAGCTTTGTATTTTATATATTTTGTTCATTTTATTTCCTGAGTGAACTCGAGTAATTATACAGCTGATTAGCTGAAGATTTCCTTAAAAATATTAGAACACATTTTAAATTCATGAAAGGAAGATATGAAACATATAGGTACACTCCCCGTGATGAATATTTTTTTCTATCCTTAGATGGTTAAGGATTTATTTTAAAAGGTTCCAGAACCATTGTATTTTAAGACATACCTATATTAGACATTTTTTAAGAAAATATAGCTGAAACTACACTTTAAGTATATGATAGTTTTTTCGTGGTATATTAATACTATATTGGTATTTTATGTTTAAGTATGTTAGTAAGTAAGTAGGTAGAAAGTATAGTCTCCTTAACGGACTTAATTTTAAAAATTCTTTGTATGTATCGTTTTATAGGATAATATGTAAAATAGAGATAGAACATTGTTTCAAAATATTTTAATGAATGATTTTAATTGTGTTTGAATTCTATATTATGTTAGAATATAATATGTTTATACCCTATTATTAAATCCCGTATGCTCATAGATTTAGTTTGTAATTTATTGATATTTATTTTATTACTAATGTTCAATTTTGAATTTTTTGGGGTGGTTTTTGTAATGATTAATTTATAAAATAAGATTCTCATAAGTTGAAATCATTTCGTCTACTTATTTATATTTGTATAATATGTTTCTAAAAATACCACATAAATGATCAATATTGAGAAGATGCCAAACATCCAATAACATAAATTACTTATATCTCAAATATTGTATTTTTAATAAAAACGTTAAGGTAACTTTCTTGGGTTAACTATTTTTTACACAACTCATTCAACTAAATACTTAAATAAAATATTGAACAACTCTGTTCGATGTTTCTTTTGGATATCGAACCCAATATTTTACGAGATATTTTGATGTTTATTATATTATGGACGGTATAATACGGTGATATACGGTTTCCTGATAATGTTTGTTAAAAAGATACTAAAAAATAAATAAATAAATACTTCTTAGTATAGCTACTTATTCATTTTCATTAAATCCAATATTCAAAAGCCCCTCATTCCACCTACAATTAAGCTTACGAGGCATTAAAACTTTATTAAAAAAAAATTTGACAATTTGTTCATAATATATAATATTCATTATTTTTAAAAATATGTAATATATTACATTATATTAGAACCAGTTAGTAGGCCTAAGCTAACCCTTTGTTTATCATAAATATTCTAAATATTCTAAATATTCTAAATATGGTAAACAATCTTAAAATTATTTTCTTAGGTTTATAATGCAAGTGTTAAATAATTATAAATATATTTATATTATTATATTTACTTTGTAACACATTTGAATAATAATAAAAAATGGTAGAGCAAATCAAATAAAAGTTGATAAATTATTTAACTTGTATAATTCACTTAGGTAATCCGAAATTAAATTTAAAAAAATGAAGTTTATCAATTTTATTATCATAAAAAAAAAAGTCATTATTTTAGTGAATGATCTAATAATCACAACAATATAAATGGCGGTTGGCTACATAGTATTATTGAAAAGAACAAAAACTATAATCAATTAGTAGTAATAGGTATAATAAATATATTTTTTTTGTTTAGAGGTATATACATATGTGAAATAGGTAGTGAAATACTGTAAAGCATACTCGTTTTCGGTATATATTTTAACATGTTGTATAGTATGTGCATCCATTAAAATATTTAAATATTAAATTATATAACACGTACTGCTATAATGTTTGTATACTATTTATTTCATCACTAAAATAAAATCAAGTAGATTGTTCATATTTTGTTCATTAAGTATAATTCAAACATTATAAATTCGTTTTAATAGTCAAAATTAAAAAGGGTGACAAGTGGGTACCGTTCTGCTGTACAGTACTTGTCGAACATGTCATTTTAGTCGATGTGATATATTTGAATTCAATGATAAATCATTTTATACGTTAAACGATTCTAAGCGGAGACGTTGTGTCATACTTGTATAAATAATCAAATTTAATAGTTAAAAAAAAAACTTGTATAAAAATATAAAATATCTCATGGCTATAAATATTAATAGCGTGACTTTTCGGTGAAAATTTCTTATAGACAGAAGTAGAAATACTTGTTGGGAACCTTCAATTAAATTTCTTATATTAGCTATGAAAAGGAAAACTTTATGAATTTCTAAATGAAAAATAATTTACAAAATTTGAAAAAATTATCATACCTATAAATAGCTCAACAAGAGTCAACATAGTTTATATAAAATTTTACGATGTATGAAAAATGCTTATATGAATATTAATATATGAATAGATGAAAATTTCAAAGGTCTACTGAAATTAGTTTTTGAGTTACACCAACAGAATAAAATAATTAAAAAATTGGTTTGCATAAAAATCACCAATTTTTTTCACTTTTTTTTGTTTTTATTGCCGCTTTTTCAAGCTACTTGGAATTTTCAATTTTTACCTCCGAAGAGTAACAATTAGATTCACTTTTCTATCAAAAAAATGCTTATCTTGAAAATCTAAGCATTTTTACTATCTAAAATGTTGCAGGCAGACAGAAAAAAAAACACACATCATTGTAAAATCAATTCATTCTTTCGCGCCGCTCAAAATCTAAAATTTTTTTTTTTAATAAATGGTTTAAATAATTCATTTATAATAGGTATATCTTTTTTATTCAGACATGACAATTATTTAATTTAGTACCTATAAAAACTGCTAACAAAAGAAACAACCCTCTTTATAACCAAACGTTTAATTAATCACGATTATTAAATCCTGATTGGCATAAAGCAGTTAAATATTATACAAAATTGTTTGCTTATATTGTATTATTAATTTAGCTTCTTAATAATAAAATATTAAATGAATCAATTAGTTATAATGTAGTCATCTCAATAGTACAAATTAATTGTTCAACTAAATTATGCTATTATTATTGTTGAGTACCTATTATAATAGCAGCATTTGATATTTTAAGAAACTGCCTATATGGCAATATAGGTAACAAACTAATAACATTTATCAAATACCTATAAGATTTATTACCCCATTTGTTTTAATTTTATTTACTTACCAGTAACAAGGTTTGTGTAAGAATAAAATCATTTAGTGAACCATAATTTAATGCGATTTATTTGTTTCAAGTTTCAACAGTAATCCGGTTCGATGTTATAATTAATTATACGCGTCATTTACTTAATTCGGTGGTACATCATTAACAAATAATTACTACAACTGAATGTTTATTCTGATGGTTGATCTAACATCGAACGAATTTATGTCGTTTTTAACATATTTTGACTAATTATAGAGACAATCATTCATATAAAAATAATTACATATTATTTTGGAATATCAAATAGATATCATGTTTTTCAGAATCCACGTTATATAAATCACAAGGTTTTTTTATTGACACTTACTACTTATACATAAAATAAAAATCATATAATATTTTATATAAGATAATAATATGACTTAATACGATTAGAAAATATGTGTACCTAATGCGCAAAATATAATATAATATTTGGATTATACGATGGTCTTATGGTTACCGAACTGTCACGCGGCCCTCGATTGTTATGATATAGCTACGTATATAATGCAATGTGTACAAGCACTATAGCACCCGTCTGTGGCGCTTTCAACCACTACTACTACGAGTGACAACAAAAATCTTTAGTGTGCTCCTACGAGAATGTGTAAGATTGAAATCGTTTAGCGAACTATAATTGAATGGCAAACAAACGCGACCCGGTCGCCTCGTCCGATGACGGCAAAACACTCGTCCGTATCGCATAAGAGTTCCGTCGGCGGCAATGACTATGGTAACTCCTTTTTTTTTGCCGTCACATTGATATCGACCACACTAAATCACTATCACCACGGTTTACAACGGCTATTTTATTATATATTTTTTTTTACTTTATGGGTCTCGTGGTATAAGCTGTCGTCCCGTGTGCCTGTACATGTATACGTCCATATAATTATGTAATGTATACACACATTGTACAGGTATAAATCGTTTTTGTGTTGTGCTTCGAAACACCTCTCAAACCCACACAGCGACCAGGCCTCACACCTTTAACTACCAGCTACCGTGTTTGCGTCAAATTGGCTCTCCACACCCGGCGAGGAATCAAACCGCTATGACGGGCGGGGATACTTGCCACTATATTACGTCTACTGTGGACGATGTAGGTGCCGAGTTTAAACTTTATATTATTATACAATTTTAATGTTTTAAAATAACATTATGGGTACCTATAATTTTAATATTCAACTTTATTATCTAAATTCACCGTAGCCATCTTGTAAAGTTTTATAAATTTCTATTTTTTTTTGGTTAATTTTGTAATGAAATCTGTCCTTGATAGTTGATATGCCATCATTGTTTTATATTATACATATAATATCCAATAGTGATGTGCAAAAGTAACTGTCAGTTAATCATTATATACGAGCTTGTTCATATTCTAATAAATACCGCTATATAAAATGCTTTAATTTAAAAACAAATATATACATACATAATATATTATAAATTATACATTAATACATTATATTCCAAGTATTATATTATAACTGATTATAAAACAATTACACTAAAAACGATTGCGTATTTGCCTGTCTCTATAATTTATGCCTTTATAGTCTTACACGTTTACATTTATAATTTAAAATCAAGTTGTATTGAAGAGATTAATTATTTAAAAATTATATATATTCTTGTTTTATTTAAAATTAATTGTGTCAAGTGCACACTTTTCATAAAACAAAAAAATATTTAGTCAAACATTTTTTTTCCTTAAGTAGGTACTTTCAACAACATTATTAATTTACTACACATTTACATTTTTAATGATTTTGAGAAATATTGAATAATAAACAAACAAAAAAAAAAAAAACTGAATTACCACAAAACAAAAAATAGCAAACTAAAAACCGAGTTCTACTGTTTTGGAGTAGGTATAATATTATTTGTTTCATTTCATCATTGAATAGGTCACTGTAGTATAGTGTTATATAAGTGTTACATTTACATTTCATTAACAAATGATTCTGAGCGGAGGCGGTGACCTGCATCTTAAGGATATTTTATTATTTATTTGTATTAATATGAGTACAGAGCAGATTTTTAGGATATAACATAATTATTATATTATTATTTTTATTGACATTATGCAGCTCAACGGTAGTGAACAATTTCAACAATGTGAACGAATAGGATTCATAGAAAATGTAAGTTTCAACATTATTTTGCATACCTATTAATTACTATTAGAGAATCTTCAGAATATATACCATATAAAAAATCATATTTGTTCATTTCCCGAGTGGGGGGAAAAAAAAAAATAAATATTTTAAATTTAAAAATTAATTAAATTGTTCAATAACTAATTTATAATTAAATTAAAGACATTGATTGATTAATTTGTTTAATAATTGTTTCAAGTGTGATTGCGTTTTGAAAGTTTACCAAAAAAAGTGTGCAATAATTTATTATTTTCAAGTTTAAGAATATTATGACATGATGTAAATTTAATAGATGGTAAATGTAAATATTATTCATGTATAAAGTATGCTATATATTATATATTATACGTATAATATGTCACTATTGAAACACTGGTATAGGTACAGATTTTTAACTATTTTAAGTAACAAAAAAGCATGTTTTACCATTTTAAATATTGATAAGGGAATATTTTAAGGGGTTTTTTAGAGCACATTAAAATTATTTTTTTTAATTGTAAGAATTTAAGAATCTGATTTTTAAATATTATATTATTTTATTTACAATCTATGTTAATAAATACAACAGGCACATAATTAAAATTACAAGAAGAACGCGATTGGTGGAAATATCCAGTGATATTACTCAGCAATATGTAAAAAAAATTAATAAAATAATCTAGTCTGAGTTCACGACTTTATAAATAAATGTATACATATATTTTTTAAATAAACTTTGTTTGAATAATAATTAGGTTATTTAATATTAGGCCAATTTCTTTTTAGTCCACTGGTTATTTCAGGAAGGTCTAGAGAGGATAAATTGGATATGAGAGGATTTGAATGATTAAGTAGTTTTTTATGGAAACTTTTGTAGATGCTTAATCGGGGATGGTCATTATGTCGAGGTCATTGTGAAGGGTTCGACTACTAACATACCAAGGGGCATTGGTTAGTACTCTGAGAAATATTGATTTGAAAGATTGAATAATTTGTATGTTTGAATTTTTGGGAGCTCCCCAAAATTGGATTCCATAGGCCAAGGGTAGGATGAGTTGTTTGTATATTATTATTTTATACTGCAGTGATAGTTTGGATTTTAATAAATTGCGTAATTGATGAAGTCTCTGATTTAGGGATTTTATTTTTATTTTAATGTGTGTTACCCAAGTGAGTAATCTATCTAGATGCATCCCAAAATATTTTGCTGACCGTTCAGTTGGTAATTGTATGTTGTTGATATAGGACGGAGGGATATCGCGAGGGCGCAATGAAAAAGTTATTTAAGAGGATTTTAACTCGTTAATTTTTACTCTCCATTTTAAAAACCAAGTTTGTAGTTGATTAAGATGTTTTAAGATATGAAAGGATGCTGTTTCAGGATTTGGATTGGATGGTATTATGTCAGTATCATCAGCAAAGAGTCTAATGTTGTGAAGTCATTGTGTGGGATGTCTGACTCTTTAAATTTGATAAATTAATTTTCATAATAGAACCTATAACAGTAGGTTGAACTAATTTTAGTAAAAACATCTTATATTATAATATCGTATGATATGTAATTGTTATTGATTTAGTAGTCAACAGGTATCGATGTTATATAGAGTAGTGTGGATAGGTTCGTAGTATAAATAACTCAAAATTAGTTAATGTATTTTGAAAATTCCATTGTGTAAAGAAAATAATAATATTATCCCCTAATACCTATACATAATGTTATAACTGTGATGTATATTTGATACACAATCGAATAACTATAATATTAATAGGAAAAATCGTTAATATTTAATTTAAATATCCAATATTGTCAGTACAAAATTGTACATAGTAGGTATATTTGATATTTTTCATTGCAATGAGAACAACTTATCCTTTAACCATATCATACATTTTTCAAATGTTGAACTTAAAAACATTTTATCGAGAGTAAAAAGAAATTTTCACATGTCTATAAATACCCCTCTTAAATTATGCTAAATATTTTTAAAAAAAATAATGTATTTTGTTCTAAATAAATTTGATATACATTATCTTATAATAATGAATTATAGACAATTAATATTATAAAAATTACAATTTACTAAATTCTTGATATTGTAGTATGCATAATATATTAATTGATAGCAATATATTATGACTAATGGTAATTTTAAATTTGAAGCTGTCTATATTTCATGGACATGCTGATAAAATTTTCCTAAAGTATGGTCAAAGATATAGTTCACCATGACGTCATACTACAATATAGAAATTATCTTGTTTTTTTTTAAATAATTATTCTTCCTTTATAATAATTGTTATTTCCAAAATTGATGAAAAAATTTAATAATCAATCATTGTATTGAATGAGTTGGTACACAATTAATGTATAACTGGTATTTCTGGGAAAAACGGGGAACACTGCCCACGTATTTTGTAATTGATCAGAAAACAATTTAATTTCCATATATTGTAATCTAAGCCATAATAATAAATTAGTATTTTATTTGAAATCAACTTAGTTTTTCGGAAAAAAAAAAATAATACCCATCAAATGGATAACCAATCTGCTGTAGAGTATTATATTGATCCTCGACATTGAGCCGGTCACTGCCGAGAATATCTTATACTCATAAATTATTGTATACGATGAAAAAGGATTCAGAGTAGAGATTATACCTAAATGTTTTGAAACCATAGTTATCTACCAAATAATAATTATTTTAATAATAATATTACAATTTTAAAATGTTGGTTAATCTAAAGAACAAACTAGTTCCAATTTTCTACCATGAATCTCCCTCAAAATTAAATAATATCAAAGCATTTTTTCTATTAGGAAAATATTTCTGAAGAAACAGAAAAAAACCCATAATTTTAGAAACAATAAAATCATAATCTAAAATATAATCACGTTTTCATCTTAATGATTGTATGAATGAAATATAAGTAAGCATTCTTATATTTTGTACTAGTGTATAATAATTAGTAAATATAGTTTAATTAAATTTTAGTTATATATATACATTCAATATATTTCATAACCTATCTATACTCACTGGAATCATAATATTTAGCACAAATTTGAATTAAACCTCCGTAGACCACAAATAAAGTCAATAAACCTCAATACAATTTTCAATTAAAAATATTCACTATATGATGAGCCTATTCAAAGGAGCATTTGAAGAGATACGATATTTTTTTTTCATTTTATAGTTAACTAAAGTGTAGAAATCTACGTTTTAAATTTATGGACATTTGATTATTTATTATGAATATGCTACTGCTTGATAAATAAACTCAACCAACCACTGATTCCCCTAATCGTATTTCCTGTCTACCAATTTATCTAAATGTAGTGAAAAATAAACACTATATCGTATATAATATATTTGGGAGCTTAAAAACAATGTGCCAACTTCAAATAAATTAAAAATGCATTTCATTTTGAATATTCATCATGCTAAATACTTTTAAGTGATTTACATATAAATGTTGGTACGCCATGTATATACGTAGTCTTGTGTATTTGAGTGGAGAATACTAATATATAAATATGGCCGTCAACATTTTATTGTATTCATTTAAATAGAGTATTAAAACGTTATTTTTGGTAAAAATATTCAAAAATGATTTAAATGATTAATAAAAACAATAAACAATAATAAATAATTACGATCAATAAACTAAAATCGAAAAATGAAAAAAAAATATCTACCTATGCAATTTAAAATAAATATAAAAAAGTGGGCAAGTGGATGTCACTATGCTGTACAGTAAGTTAAAAGTGGGTCAATGTATAATGGATTATATTAAATTTGAATTAAATGATATAAAATTATTGTATAAGAAAAACGATTCTGAGCGGAGACAGTTTGTCAGTCAGGATATTTTATATTGTTATTATTTACTATAGCCATTATAATAGTTAAATTAATATTATAGTTAATATTACTATAACTTTTATTTGTTAATATGGTGATATTGAAATATAACTTCTCTAAAGTACCATTTCGATTCAATTTTCTAAAAGATAAGATTCTGTATGTTAAAATTGAAACATTGTTTCTGGTAGACATTTTGTATACGGGATAAAAAAAAAAATTAAATAAACACCATTGGAAAACTACTAGCTTCCTCGCTCCATTCAGAATCTAAAATTATAGCCATGTTCTATCGTAGTACATTCTTACTTCCTTATTGGTATACTCGTAATTTGCTTTAGTTTTAGATTCTGAGCAGAGCGAGGAAGCTAGTGGTTTTACTTTTACAATGGTATTTTTTTTTTTTTTTTTTATCCTGTATACAAATTTTCTTCGAGAAGGAGTGCTTCGATTTCAACATACAGTACCTTATCTTTTAGCAAATTGAATCAAGATGGTACCTTGAAGACGTAATTTTTCAATTTCCTCAATAGTTATTTAATGCCATTGGAAAAACTACCATCAAATTACGAAAAACCGCTAAAAATGGGATTTTAATTTTTAACGGGGGGGGGGGGGGGGTGGAGTGGCTCGATTCCTTGGTCGTGGGTGGCATTTTTCTTCAGCCGAGTCACAGCGGCTGTTGAGAATTGCCGCCATCCTCCACCCGGGCATGGCAGATACCTATGGGTGCCCACTTGAAAATTCTGCCAAACACAAAAAACGTGTGTTCCCCCCTACCGTCCCAAAAACCTACAATACCTACAGCTAATGGCCTTAGTTGCCGGGCTTCCAATAAAAAAAAAAAAAAAATGTTTAACGCTTTGTCTATCACCATAGAAACGAATAAAATTATAATATTATATTTTCAACTTACAGAATATAATAAATAATAACAATATAAAATATCCACTGACAAACCGTCTCCGCTCAGAATCGTTTTTCTTATATAATGTTATTATTTCATTGAATTCAAGTTTAATACAATCAATTATACATTGACCCACTTGTAACCTACTGTACAGCAGAGTGACATCTACTTACCTGCTTTTCTTTATTGTTTTCTACATTTAAGAAAATCGAATGAATTATGTATTATTATAATTTGTAATATTATAACGTTACAATTATAAATTATATTAACTACGTTTTATTGTTAAACACGACCCCTCCTCCCGTACTTAACCCTGATAATATAATATTATTATAGTATTATATTATGTTTTCCATAATAATGGGTGTAAGTATAAAACGTACTTGTTTGTGATTTTATGTGTCACTGATAAATGTAATTAGATTTAATAGCAACAAGCAGTTGTTAGTCGTTACACTCATGAAGATTAATTATGGACCCTCCACCACATTTTCATTTAAATATTTTAGTACACCTATAAAAAAAAAAAACTCCACAATATTCTTGATTTTAAATTTGTGAATTATAATATTTCCTATTTTCTTCACTGTACATAATACATATACAATTATTAGGTAAGTACTAAAAATTCTATTTACTTATAAAAAAATATTGTTTGACTTATAAAAAAAAAAAGTAACGTCTAATGTGTTGTTTATGGTTTTTTTATATTATTCACTTATTTTAGTATTAATAAAAATATTGGTAGGTATACGTTTATATGTTTTCAAAACCATATGAAACCGATAAGATTGGTTTTTCAATATTTATAAAGTTCTGTATCGTAATAATATTATGAAATATAAATTAATTAATATGATTTTTCTTAATAAAAGATTAAATAATTTCAGGATATAATACCAAAAGTTAGTGACCCATACAATATTATTCTCAGTCCAGAACAATTGGGTCCCAACTCAGGAGTCAATGTGTAAAGCATCAATACGTTAAAACGATTATTGATTCATAATAAATTTATAATTCTGTTAGGTTTTCTGAAAGCAATTCGTGTAACATTTTTCTCAAATATTATGTATTCACCACATGATATTTAAATATGTTTCTTATTTTAAAACTATATCGCGTACCATGATTATTGATTTTTATAACCACGATATAATGTACACATTTTGCTATAATGGTACTAAGTATAACATACTGATCCACATATGCTATAATATGATATTCCTATTTAGTTCCGAAACATAAGTAAAATTACTAGGACAATTAAAATGGCGAATTTCATTAAATTGTCAAACGTGTTACTCGTAAACAAAAATGTTTTCACACACGAGTCAAGTAAACTCTAAATAAAGTCAAACATAATATTATCAAATATCTATAAACGGCTGATAAAGAGCAAAAAAATTGTTTTTAATTGTATCATCTCTAGAAAATGTTCCAACTTTAAATATTACTTAATAATTTCAAGTCCTTACGACTCTTCGGCTTTTTGAATTAGGTACAACAAAGGTTTTCCCGATTATTATGTTTAGTACTAGGAAATTCTCATTTTGAACCAAAGTAAAATCTATATAAAATTTTCAGGTAGGTAGTTATTTTCCCTTGACGTTGAAGATTGAAGAATTTTCTTCTAATGTATAAAGTGTCTTCGAACAAAAAAAAAAAAAAAACAAACACACATTATAAAACCAATGCATTCGTCGCACCATTGAACATTTAAAATTATAAACCCTACCTAATAATATTTACAACTAATTCAATCCTCCCCTGTTTTCATAACCTTAATGTCCGTAAATAATGCATAATCGTGGTCACAGCTTAATTGAGTATCATTATTTTTGTTGAATGATTCCCTAATCTACATACTCTACATTCTACAACTATATATGATCTGTGATATTCTCAATCTCGTTTTAAACTGTCCCAAATGTTACCACAATGGCAAAATGTGCCTGCCTAATGTCAATTTTTAAATCTTTAATCAGGTTTGATATCCATCAATATTTAAAACATTTCCCCCATCCCCCCTCCAAAAAAAAAAAACATTTTATTTCCAATTATGTGTATTTATATTTTCCAAATCAATGTTATAATCGTGTGGATATAAATTAATTTAATTAATTGTTAAATGTAAAATGCTAATATTATAACAAAAAGTTTAAATTAAAAAATATATATATATAAATAAAGTAGTATTAGTACAATAAATCACCAACAATAAAGCTCAAAGTTTACTCAAAATACTACAAAACACAACCTCGGACACTGTATATACATTATACAACATACCGAAATTAATAAGAAAGGATTTTTAACTCATCATTAAATATTATTTATTTATACTGCACAAACTTTATCATAATACGACAAAATAGTATTTCTCAGTAACAGTGTAGGTACACCACGTTAATCAAAATATATGTGACCACAAATGTGGTGGAGTAGGGATATTAAAGGAAAGTTTGGTTTAACTAGTAAGTATTACAAAAAAAATTACATGAAACCCCAAGCTATTCTCATTAATGGTAATAGCTATATTTGTAATCAATAATCATATACCATAGTCATAAATTACCTACATTGGATTGCCAATAAATATAGGTAATATTAATTTCCTAATCACAATATTATATGCATACAATGATTTTGATTATCTATTGAAAAATAATAGAAGCTGACCTAATTTAAAAAATGCTAATTAAGGATAAGGATGCATAGAACCAAAAGTACAAGCACTAACAATTTAAAATATATATATCACAACATTGTAAATTAAATCCCACCACAATATCCATGTAATGACCCAACCTTGATTTTTTTTTTTTTATAACAGAGAATTTCAATTTATTTATAACTTAAATAAAAAATGCAACCAATCCTTCAAAAATTTTAAATATTGTACAAATATTATTATTTGTATTATTTGTTGTATTATAATAACTACAATAGTATTATTGTATAGTCTAGTTGTGAATGTTTTTAAATATTTTTCAAATCTCAAACTTTTTCTAAAATTGTAAATGAATAACACTATTAGTTCAGTAGTAAGATATTTAAAAAATATAAATATCTATCGTATCAAAAATATAATCAAGTAAACAATAATACACCAGATTATTTTAACATTATATATTCTATGTTTTAACTTAAATTAAATAATGAACCTATTCTTAAAATTATAATATCTATTGAGTTTTATATATTGTAGAGTTGAAATCGGATACCGGTATTGTGGCATTGGAATTGGTACTAATATGAAACGGTACCTGTACCGTAATACTAGTACACCGAAAAAACTGTAATACCGGCATATACTGAAAAACTATAATATATTAATATTATTTACTGGAATACCAAAAAACTTTGATAGGGTTAACGCCTTGACGGTATATTTTAAGTCAGATAATAGTAATGCGGTATTAGAACCAGTATACCGAAAAACCCTTAACCACGTAAGCCCATATATATAGGTATATAAGTTATATTCGGTATTGAATGATACGTCATGGTATTTCAGTAGCACAATATACCATTTATGTGGTATTTGAGCAATCACTAATATACCGATATAAAAACTCTAATGTATAAATTGTAGACCATTTTGTATTTTTTTTTGTTTAATAATAAAAATAAGATTTTCAAGGGATATGATGTTGGCTTGCCGACATCACAAGATTCATTCAAAATGTATAACAACATTTTGCGAGGAATTTGCGAGTACGTTCCCCGAATTTCTAGTCATTACTTCCCACTCTATTTAAGGGTGGGCTAATTTCAGTTAGCTCAACCACCTTACTCAAATCTTTTGATATCTCAAACGCATTCCAATTTTTATTAAACCTTCCAGACGCTATACCAAATATAACAAAAATGATCAACTTTACAACTTTGAAAGTTCATTTCCAAGTTTTTGACGACTAGAAAATTAAGATTAACATTTTGGGACTTTTTAGATTGATGAGGATGGGCGGGCTAACTCCAATACTTTGAAAGCTCACGTTCAAGCTTTTCTTCTACCAAAGAAATAACAGATAATTTATTGGTTTACTTGATTACAGTTTTTTTTTTTTATTAATTTTTAATCGTGATTTGATAAATATTTAAAAAATATATAATTAATTGTATTTTTAATAGCGAAATAGAATTCATTTAATTACCAAATACTAAAAATACGTTTTTCTTCCAAATATCACGTAACCGCACGTCTTGTTATTTCTTATTACAAATACATTTCCTTATAGGTAAATATCGAAAATATTATCAATAAAAAAATAAATAAGCAAATAGTAAAAAAAAAAATACTGTTTTATATTATGTAAGTGGACATTTCACATACAGATTTATTTATCTATCCGTTAATAAATAAATAACAAAATATAAATAAAACATATTTAAAGTATTACAATAAAATGTATATCGACTAATTAATGTATCCCACAAACATGTAGTCCGTGAGTAGATAAAATTATATCGATGATTAATAATCTAAAATATAAATTATTGCGCGAACAAGACAATAAAACATAAAACATTGAAGAACTAACAAAGATTGAGTAAAATATCCTATGACCCACATAGCGACATGACCGTATAAGATAACTAACTGTTTAAGACTAAGTATAACAATAATTTTTGTAGTCTGTGTATTGATAAAATAATATCTTTGATAAATACCTTTAACTAAAAATGGTAAAAATAGTCAGGCAGGAGGTAAACAAATGGCCTGTAATAATTTCATCGAAAATTCATTAAGATAAGTATATTTTTCAATTTTTCTTACTAATTTAATTAAACATAATGATTATATTATAATTAAAATATTATGTAAGATATGTATTTAAATACAATATAAAGAAATACGTACTAATATATGAATAAAAGTTAACTAATATTGTTAATACTACGCAAAAAAAATGAATTAGTTTAAGTAGACTCTTTGTATTATGAAACAAATTTCTTCATCACTAATCTATGTTTTCAAAGATTATTATTAACTATTTTAACTCATATTAGCTAATTTCTCTAATAATAAAACCAAATGTTATTTTATCGCATGGTGATTCGTGCTTTCAAAGATTCACTTAGTTCTTAATTTTTTCCTCCCCTAGTTTTTAAAGTTTGGTTAGACGACTCTATCGGTAATAGCGATTTTTAGATTAAAAGTTTTTAATGTGTCTTATCATTTTATTACATCCTCTTAATATGCATTGTATTCAGCAGATAGTTACAAACTCGAAAATTTCCTTAGTAACCTAAAATAATAGTTGCAAGCAAATACACGAAATGTTCATCTGTCTGCGCAAACATTTTAACCAGATGATTTAAAGGTTTTTCGTCGTATACCTATAATAAAACAAACACCACTGACGACCGTGACTATAGTCCACAATATGTTATTCGTGGTTAAAACGTAAAACTGTGCAGGTAGTAGATAATGGGACGACGGTGGCCACATATTATTTTATAATCACGAACATAAAGCGCATATCAGATAACGAAACTAAATGAGAGTAAATATAATATTTAGGTTATTGTTTAAATAAGTAAACTGTGACATATACGATTAGGCTATACTGCAATACAAATCGCAGAAGACATAGTGATTTTATTGAAATTGCTTGTCATTGTTATTATGCATTATAAGAAACGACAGGGCTAAACAATAATATCAAGCGTAGATGGCATGAATAGTAATTAATACCTCACTTTGATAGAATGTGTATAACTGCAGAGATATTTCTCTTTGGATTCTTAATTTAAACGAAAAACTAGAATTGTAATATAACGGTGCAGAGAGAGCAGTGGTTGAAATATTTTTTATTTTACTTGTAGGTAGGTAACATAATAGACTTGAGTTGGACAATCAATACAAATGTAATAAAATAATAATAAATTACATAATATACGAGTAAGGTTGTAACCACCATCGGTGAATATTAATTTAAAGGGTAATAATATGTAGATGGTAATATTAATAGATCGCCGCGACTTAATTTTAAGTATTTTGAGAAGAAAAGTTTGGATCATTTTTTTTTTTCGTAGTATAGTATACTATTATTAGTCGATCAGAAAAAGATTGATGGTATCAAACTTCCTATTTTAAACGTAAAAAGGGATATTTCTGACTAAACATAAAACGTATTATTGTGTTATTTTGTGTTCTTTAAATACTTCATTAAAATATTATGCTTCAGCTGATTCTCAAGTTTGATACGTCCAAATTGGTTCTGATAATAATAATATGTAGTATATTTTATCATTGTTTCTTCATTGCATATTTTAATTTTTCACCATGTTATCTCATAACGTAAATTAACTAGCAGTGCTCCACTCAATTATATATATGTTACCGTGTTGATACCTACACATTTTATGGGAATCAAACTGTTTTTGATAGGTAATTTGCCACTTGGGCTAAAATATTTACCGTTATAAGAAAAATTGTATCAATTAGTATAGGGGCTATTAAAACTAATGTATAATGTTTAATTAAAGAAATCCCATATACGATGAATTAACAACAAATGTAAAAATATAATAACTTGAAAAAAATGATATCAGTCCATACAAAAAGGTATAAAAAAATTAAATGTTTAAACATGGTAGATATTTTTTGTTTGAACGAAAAATTATAATGTAAATATATGGTAATGTGTACACGGTAAATATTTTTACAAGCGTGACAAATTGCCAGTAACATGTTATTATTCGATTTTCCAGTAACGTGTACACGGTAAAACAAATGTTTTTGAACGGATCACACATCATAGGTATATTATAATACTAATTTATTAATAATCATTTTTATTCATATTTATTAAAATACCAAGTACTAATACTGGAAGGTGTTATTCATGATAAAACTATTTTTTTTTCGAGTGTGCTTCAAGTGAGCCAACAGATTTGTCGAACAAAAAAATAAATATACAATATTTCTATTCTATTCGATAACATTGTGCGTTTATCGTACACATGGACCTTGTAAGGATGGTCTATAAAGGGGGTAGGTCAGTTGACCGATAGTTATTTTCTCTTAATATTTTATGTTTCTAACATATTATCTATATAGACTGTTTTTATTTTAAAAATATATCCAATAATAATCATTTCGCAGGCCTCTCTAAATTTTTTATAAAGCAGTATCTCTATTCTCTTTTGAAATATGGCTATAAATATTAAAAACAACTTTCATAAACAGCAATAATATTATGTTTGGTAGTGTATTTCAACATAGGTTAGGTTAGATATATATATTTCTTTTCAATGGCTGACAGTAAAAAAAAGTTGTTTTTATATACTTAGGTAGTGTTATTGGGGTATTTGGTAAAATAACTATATTGACACACTTTATATGTATAATATTATACTCTTTCAACGAGCTATACCAAGAGTGTGTTTAATATGATGTACCTACATTGTACGAATATGTTAATAATATATTGTGGAGTTTAATATTATCCTTTACCTATTAATTCAATAAAATAATTTTTATTGGAATAGCCCTTTCAAATTAAATTGTTCTTAAAATAAATTAATAACGGTTTGATAAATGTATGGTTTTTAAATAAGTTTTATGTCATTTTATTGAAATGAAATAAATAATAATAATAATAAAAAAAAAACAATTAAATTGCAACAGGTAAAAAAATATTATTCAAATAGTTTTTACGTAAATTTGTAAGATTTACATTAGTTTATACGGAAAATTAGTTATGTTGACGTCAAATTATTAAATACATTAAGTAAACCCATCATAGGCATGTATCATACAGTTAATTGGCGGTACTCGGTGTGGCCTCGTGTGACTTAGGCTGATCTACACTCTACAGTGTAGTAAAGTCACGGGGTACGTCACTTGAAAGCTAGAAGACGTGTCGATAGTATATCGGAAAATAGTCTTAATTCGTGACAGTGACCTAATATTACTTTTATTGGCAATCAGATAAATCGTCGACGGGCGATGTACGGACGTAGAGTTTGCTATTTTAGGTACCTGAGCGTATCTATCCACGACTCCCTCGCCCATGTTCAGGTCCGTTCCAGCTGTGCAGTTGCCGCCCAATTGCTGTTGCGACTCGACAATGCGGAGAAGTGAGTTGGCCTTGTGTCGGTAGTGCTGCTGCTGCTGCTGCTTTCCGACGTCGTCCGTGGCCAGCGACGGGGGCAATGGCCGGGCCACGCCGCCACCCGGGTCGTGCAAGCGTCCGTTCACGGCAGCCGTGGTCACAGTCGCCGTGGCCACCGTGACCGCCGCCGATGTGCCGTTGGCCACCGACAGTTGCTGCAGGTCGTAGTGCTGTTGTTGCGCCCACCTGGCCATCCTGGACCGGCCGTGCCGGACGGTGACGGCCATGGCGCTCAGCACCCACATGGACACCACAGTGGCTACTAACATGACTGCGGCTTTTGCGGTGACGGCAACGGTGGCGGCGGCGGCAGCCACACCGATGTGGTTACGGTGATCGCCGGCGTGTTCCATCGGTGGGCCCGCCGGCCACAGCAGGCCATCGTCGAACGACGCACGGGCGGAAGGACAGACACGTCCAATCTGGTGGTGAATACGTGGAACGATACGGCGAAGGGGTGTGTTTTTTTAGTCTTGTCTCGGATACGACCACGGTTGGTAAATACCAGTGACCACTCCGGAACGCCGCCGGGGCGCCCGGGACACGAAACGAACGAAGACTATCGTGTTCCGCGCGTGTGAAAAATCGTCAGTGTCCGCCGATTGCTTTGCGTTCGCGTACCACCCAGGGTGGCGTTGGTGACGTGCGAACCCGGTTGGCGCCGTCGAGTGACTAACGGACCGCCTCAACGTTGGCGCGCGCGGATTGCGAGGGCGACGAGGGCGCCACGCGTTACGGCCGTGCACCACGCTCAATCACCACCATCAAATGGTCGCTTCTTCACTGCAGTTGTGTACGGGAAGAATACAAGTGTTATATAGCCGGTGTTTGTTCGGTTGGCAGCGGGTGTTGTTGGCTTTAGACAGTACCTACCACCGTCAAAAAATCAAACGTTTTTGGAATTTACAGAATTTTTGATTTTTTCAGGATCATATTATATATTTTAATATTTTTTGAAAACACACAGGTGCAAACTCTTTGCACGCAGTCAGGAACACAGTTTCGAAATTTTGTATTCGTTAAGATTAGCCAAAATATCATGTACCCCACATAATAATATTTCGTACATAATGTTGTATGTATTGAGATCTGAATGTAGGATTAGCTAGGTGGGTGCCACAGGTATGTTGGGCGCGTTCGATCGAGTGTGTTGAAATCACAAGGGACGCTGACCACAGCACACCATGCCCAATTATATTCGATGTATGTCACGCGGAGACAGGAATACGACATGCTTTTGAAAACAATAAAGGTATAACAGTATTTAAACGACTTTATAAAATATTATATTTTACGCTAATTGTGTATATATTGTATATATTGTATTATATTGTGTACATTATATATTTAAAACCATAAATATTCGATTGCGTACAAATACATGTAGGTAGGTAGGTACTTGATAAAAAAAAATGGTGATACGAACTACGGAAATTAATGTGCTTTACGATTTAAAAATAGTAAAACTATTATTTTTATATACAGAGTGATTCACCAAGCATGCTGATACTCTATTTTTTTCAATAATGGATTTATTAAAAACCTGATTTTTTTTTATTTTCAAATGTATTTTAGACAATATTTTCAAATTCTTGATATATTTTGTATTACTTAAGGAGTGTCCTATGCAGATACAAACTTCTGTTTTTCAAATTAGAACATCCCTTTTTCGACAATTTTTTTAGAAATTGTTGACGCATCAAAATCAAAATGTGTATCAGTAGTTTATAAGTTATTTAATTTTGCGTTCTAGGGATATTAATAGGTTCATGGTAATGAATCCATATTGAGGTATGGTGGCTATAGTGATCTGAAAATTGTAGTCATTAATATTAATCCATCCATATTAATAATTTGTAAAAATGGAACAATTATAATAAATACTAGATCCAATTTCGTGTCTATTTTATATTTATATAAAACCATTTTTAAGGAATATTATCCTTAATACAAACATTTTAAAAACTAAGAAAACTAATTCAAATTTTGAATTATGTACATCAACATTTTAAAAAAAATTATCTACTAAGTAATTTACAGTGAAAAGAGGAATTCTAATTTGAAAAATAATAGTTTGTATCGCCACAAAACCCTCCTCAAGAATTAAAAAAAAAAATCATTAAATTAAAAATAATATGGTTTTTGAGTATATTTAAAAATTCCAAAAACCAGAATTTTAATTAATTACAGTGATCATGCTTGGTAAATCGCCCTGTATATTAAAATAATGTTGGTACTTTTTAGTATTATTTGACTTTAAATTCAAAAATGTTTGTATTTTTTTCCAGATCATTGATTTTATCCACTCGTCAACCTTAACTAAATTAAATGATATTTGAATAGTATAAACTGTTTTAAATGGTATTACCTATATAAGATAAATATTATAATATAATATAATTAAAACGTATATCACAACGTTGTTCTCTTTTAATAATATGTGATAAATCTTATGAAGCTAACACTCTAATATTTCGTCAACTTACCTCCTTATGTCTCATACACTAAGTTCCCTTATCTGTCTCATAAAATACATGTATTTTTGTTCATATATTATTATAATAAATGTAGGCATGAGTCATATCAAAATATAATATTATGTGATATAAATAAGAGGGAAAAAACTATTAGTAAAAAGTTTTTTTTGATTTAATAAAATTAATTATGATATTAACCATCAACAAATTATCAGTATAAAATAAAAATGTATTTAAAAGTTAACGAACTTTGTGAATTCGATAACTGAAACGAAATAGCTCTAAAAAATATAAAAACTTATTAACTTATAATTAAATTGACTACGACTATAATATTATTATTATAAATACATTAAATGTCCACAATAATCACAATATTATTATAAAATACCGAAAATCGATAAAATGGCAATAGTGTGCACAAAATGCCTATACAGAACGCCGTGTGGTCGTAATTCAATTTTTAAAATATGGTTAGTATGATACTATGATATATTATTTAACTTCGTGGAATAGTATTTTCATTTTAGAATCATAATATCGTAAGTAATGAATGAAAAGTACAACATTTTTAGAGTTGAAATGTCATCATTAGCTGAATTATATTTTGGAATAGACATTAAAATCGCAAATTAATTCTACAAGACATAAAGAGACATCAAATAGGAATTATAACTATAATAAAACGTATGTTATATCTGAACCTAAACTTGGTATGTTACTGAATGACTATATAGGTGCAATTACAATAATTATACCAGTTACGGAGTATCATTTAACAAAATTGCGAAACATTAAAATTGTTCTCACAGTATAAAATATGTCGAGCCACAATTTATATTATTATATTTTACACAAAGGTGACGTAATTATGATAACACTTTAAATACAAGTTGGATAAAATATTGAACTCCACAGCATGATGTAGTGTGAATACACATTGATGACATCATACATACATGTATTGTCTCCGTATTACAAAACGAAATTATGTTAAAAAAGTAATAATCATAATACAGCGAACTAGTATTATATAATTTTGATTTTTGATATCTTCATTTCTAAGCAAACTCATCTGTATTTCAATAATTTAACGGTTGTGAAAAATGTATAGTGTATAGTATAATATAGATTACAGTTTGATGGAAAACAATCGGTCGCTGCGACTGAGGCGGGCCACCAGTAGATGAATAAATTACTAAAATGTCATTCGAGCATGGTGTTATTTGTGCTCAAAAAATTATTTTACCTACAATGGTACTATTGAATTTATTTTTAGGAAAAATAATTTTCCCCTAATTTCTCATAAAATTGATTGATAGGTTCCGCGAACACTTCTAAAAATACCTTATTGTAATTTATTCAGTCTAATTAATTATTAGTAATATTATTTTATAGGTAAAATTTAATAACACAGTTTCTCCGTGTTGACAAATATTCGATAATATTAATTTAAAAAATAATATTCAATGATTTTTTTTTAAATATTTATAAAAAGTTAACCAATATGGACTGCTTTTCAATTTATACACGAAATATTTTTCACTGAACTCCTCATAATTTAATATATTATTTACTACGTTTTGAATATCGATTAAGTGACTACTGCCTATGACTCGATATAATCAATTATTCAAATAGCACATAATAAATTGTATAAGTGTAAGTTTTTTTTTTTTAAACTTGACACACTTGTCAAAATAATATGTTATAATATAAAGACATAATATTATAATGTCACACACCAATATAGTTTCCAAAGGACTTGTAGGACTGTTGTCTATTTTTTTATGTGATACACACATTCAATTTTCTTATTTTTTTTTTTTTTGCTCAATATATTTTTCATACTTCTCCGCAAATTATACACATAGTGTCATGTAATAACTGCAAAATATTAATATAACGATACAAGTCTTTTTTACTAAGGAATATTTATTTTAAATATGATTATGTATTCATCTGACGTAGAGTTGACAGAGTTGACAACAAGGTTGTTCTACTGAAGCGTATGAATGTATTACCTTTTGCCATAATAAGTAATTTAAAAAATAACCATAGTTTTTTTTTAAATAATTTTATTTTTAACGGTTAATTTTATGTTTGAAAATATACTAATATTTGTTTGTAATTATTGTTATTTGTTTAATATTCTGCAAATAAGCATTTTACAATAATAATTGGATAATATTATATTTATTTCAACGGTGATCTTGAATATGTTCATAACTTTGTAATAATTTAAAGTTTAAATTAATTAAGATATTATAATTTTTTTTGTTCAATTTCATTGAAAAATTTGTTTAGTTATCTATTAGGGTACACAACTTGATTCATTAATGAATGATTTAAATTAATTTACATTAGATTACAATTTGAATCGATATTTATTATGCGTCGGACTTCAATAAACAATAATAACTGTCTAAACTTTGAAAAAATAAAATAAAATACTTAATTACTGAAGTATCAAATCGTTTTGATTATTATTACAACAACCAAGCATTTATTAAAATAAACAAATAAATAATATAATATTTTTGCCTAATATTATTCATGAAACAAAATGTTTAAATATTTACTCAATATGTTTTATTACTTGTACAGTAGTAAATCTTTTTTTTTTTAGTTCATCGCTCATCGTCCATTACAATCAGTTGTATGTGTAATAACAGTAATTACATGAAATAGGTAATTTACACGATACTCCGTTCCAGGAGAGAGTGGGACTGGGCGGCGACCAAAACGCGTTCATTTCCGCGCATCCCCACCATATTTCTGCCAAGGTTCCCTACCGTCGGTATTTGTCGATCGCCGTCGTACCGTTGTCGAGCCGCTGTATACAGAGAGTGGCCGCCATGTGGTGGGGGAAATTTGGCCTCGCAACGTCGGAGCGAATTCATTTGGATGCGCGTGCCGGTCGCACTCTCTCGTGGAACAGAGTATAGAAAGTATTTTTGACCCACAATATTATTAACATAATATAATATAGGTACCAATAAAAATTTTAAAAATATAACAATAATTGAAGACTTATATTATTGAATAAGCATTAAGCATATTTGAGTTCATTTTAATGAAAAAGCTAAATCAAATAATTATTTTATGTTAAATTCAATTCAATATACTTTATGTATAGGTACTAATTATTATATTATCACGTTGTGTTTGACTGTCGGGTATTGAGTACATATTCTGTATAAAACGATATGTAGAAAATTGGGTATTGTATTGGAAATGCTAAACTAGTTTTATCATACATTTTTGACCTATTTAGTCATCTAAATATATTCTCATGGTAAATACCCGTCGAATGTTGTTTTTTTTTTGTACATTTGAACAAACGTTCTGGCATTGTTTCCGTTATAATTATAAGGATAATCTCAATACGAGGCTAGACATCTATATAAAATCACGAGTATATACGTGAATAGAATACAATAATAGTTGATTCAACTAGACGGTCTATATAATTGATCTAATCGGGGATCAAATGCACGGAATTTATTAGCCTGTCTGAGTATATCTAAAATGTGTAACACGTAAGTTTAAATAAAATATAATCATTAGGGTGTATTTAATATTTATTAGTTAGTAATTCAGGCCTAATTGCCTAGAATCTTTTATCAATAAAATACAAATTATATATATATATACCTATATACATATAATTCAGAAAAGTAAGGATAATAGACAGATTAATGGTAAATTATTTTAGTACTCGTGTTTATAATGATTATTGTAACTGGTACACATCAGACATACACACTTTTAGGGTAGGTCTCATCTATGTCAATTTGTCTCTAGTGATGTTCTAATACAGTTTACAAGCTCTATACCATTACTGTTTCGATTTCAAACATGAAAACATCTAGAAATATTGTATGTTTAATGTTTATGGATAAAAGGTAAGATGTTAATCAATTAAATGTTGACATTGTTAACTATTACAATAACCATCAGTTACTACAGTTGTAAAAACAAACTAATTACCTACCTACATAAAAATATTCGTTAGTTGCCAGTTGGTATTATATTTTCTAAATACCATGTGAAATACGATGTTTTTTATCCATGATAAAAAGATATTTGGATAAACATTGTAAGTTATAACTAATAATTAAAGAACAACTGGCATTATATACTAACCAAATTTCTTTAAAAAATATATTATTCACAATGACTTACATTTTATTAATAATTATTAAAAAGAAACATACCTGTAACGTAGTATTTATAAGAATTAAAAATAAATAAAAACAGCACAGATAGTATGAAATAAAGATGATATAAATATAAAAAATTGGAAAAATTAGTTGAAATATACTTACTTATTTTACCATAGCGAAGTATAAAAATAAACTTTTATTTTACGCATGAAAGAAAAGCTATTGTCTTTTAAATTATGTCATTTGCATTTTTTTTTATTTTTAACACTATCTGACTTGACACTAAATAAGCTAAAACTTAAAAAAAAAAATAATGCTTATAATATTCTGATTATAATTATAACATATTACTATTCTAACATTTTAAAAGTTTTTATATAAACTAATTAAGACTAATTTTGTACTAACCAAACTCCATGTTAAATATTTTTAAATTTAAAACAATAATAATATGGCAAACAGTGCATTTAGGTTATCAACATTTTACATATATTAAGATTAACAGTTGATGATCAAACAATGATTTTTTTAGCTAAGAGTTCATATCTTTATAGGATGATAAAAATTACGGTAAAAAAATAAATAACAGTAGATGGTTAAAATGTTAACTAAGTATTTAAATTAGCATTTTATGAATTATTATATTATTAATAAGTAATATTTGGTTTCATATATAAACATTTAACACAACGTTCCTCACTTAATTTCATTATAGAAATAAATTACAAATAATGTAAGTACATAATATATGACATTTTTATAAAAAGCTTACTAAGTTAAAATGTTCATAAAATTCAATAAATCACAAAAATGCTGTCGTTAAAAATTCATAACATATTTAATTTTATTACTTACCTAAAGCTAAAAAATGTAATATAAGATTCCACATAATATAGGTACATTTGTTACTGGAATTCGCAATAAAAATGTTTACCATAATGCCAAATTCATATTTTTATGAGCATATACATTTCGAAATATGTTAATAACATTGGATAATTTATTAATTGTATTAAACCTATAATAACGATCAACCCTATTTTTTTATTGTTTTCATTAAAATTATATTAGTTGTAGACAATTTGAAATCTTTCACTGTTATTTAAATCGTCAGATTCTATTCACGCAATGAAATTTTCGAAATATTAAGACCAGTTTTAAGCATAGACATTTGAAATTTTAAACTTTTAAAAATTTGTTTTCAATAAATATTGACTAAAATTTTTTTTCTCAGTATCAATCTTAAAATATATAATACAAAGTTCTCTTTAAATATTTTAGTTTATCAATATTTAAAAATATTCAAAAAACATATTACTTAACATTTTTTTATAGTTTTTTTTTAAATTTAAAAAGTTAAAAAAATTCTTTAAGTGTGTAAATTATTATGTTATTAAAAATGTATAGACATATTTGTAAATTATTTTGTAATTTTACATTCATACAAATTTGAATGCTTTAAGGGTCAATATTTAATGGAAGGTTCCCCTAGATTGTATCTTAAAGTTATTATTTTAATATATTTTTTTTTTATAAGTAGATAAAATTTTTATTTCAACAAAATTGAATATCTCATCATAAAAAACGAATATACTCTAAAGAATTTAGTTATTTTATTGTTATTTGAAAAGTTTTAATCCTAGAGACTTGACATTTTTTGTTATACATGTATTACTATTATTTTTTAAGCACTTTGAATTGTTCAATATATTTAGACTAATTTAAATTATGTACCTACCTTCACCACAATCATATCCAAACGATTATACGGTACGTAGTTAATAACAATAATATAATATGATAAAATACTTATACGTCATGCTATGCAAAAAAAGTTCAACCAACCATATTATGTTGCTAATTGAAAAATAAATAAATCATAAAATCTTCTTAGATAACAGCTGAGTGCTGACACACTGTTTCCCTCAGAATGGATTTTTGTTTTCAATAATTTACCACTGAATTAAAACTGTATACATCGATTCTATTGATATACGCTCGATGAAAATATACTCTTGACATTTTGTACACAGTATACCAACATCTACGATTTTTTTTTCCTTTGGGTTCCATTCATTGTTGCGTTAAATAATGGTAGAAAACACTATATTGTGTAGATATTAAAAATATATTTATTTTTTTAAAACTCATCACTAAGAATATTTTAAAAAAAAACAGATTTTCAGGTTTTTTGAAAAAAAAAAACAATAATATTACTTTCATTTTTTTCTTCGTTTTTAGTGAAGATTCTAATTGAGATTATATGGGTTTTAGTTGTCAGTGTGAATTGAGTGCCATGAATATTTTTCATAATTTTACGTTATACGACTTTAATTAATGCTCTATTATTCAATTGGTGTACACAATAGGCATTACTCTCCCTCGCTTCTGCTTCTTCGTTATCATCCTTAAATTCAGTTTCCCGATTTAACTGGTCATAATTTTTCCTTATCACGTCAAATCAGTTGCGTTGTACCTCTCCGAGTAAATTTACTGACTCTGAGTAAACGAATTTAGTCGAGAATTTTTCATTTCCCCAAAATAACATGCTGGAATACATTTTAAACAAAATAGATTATTTATATATTAATTAAAACCACGATTTATACAGGGAGGCCGGTTATAGTATGTATTGTATATAATATTATATAAAGTGTTCACAACTCATTACCGCGGAGAACAGATTAAGTGACGAGGGATGGTGAAGTGGAAACTGGTCAGACCGAAAACATAAGTAGTTATAATAATAATCAGCATAATTAATTTCCGTCCAGTACAGTGGATTTGTGTTTTAATTTATATTACATTATACCTATACCTTCAATACTATACATATGTACCCACGAGTATCCCGAGAACTAAAATTTAACTGGAAAACGAGTGCCTAGATTACAATAGCTGGACGGGAAATGTGTATAATCGATTTCGCATAATATAATATGAGCATATTATTATTGTTGTTGCAGCTGTAAGCCGTAGCGAAGTAATTGACGAATAAAATACAGCTATGACGGTTTTTCATGATCAAATAAATTCAATTTATAAAGTCACTTAACTAAAATATTGTATTAATATAGAGCAAAATAGTGACAGGCTATAATTTTAACGTATATAATCTGTGGTTTATTTTTTATTTGAAAAATTGAATCATGAAGGAATTATTTTTATGTTCATGTATTTCATTTGATTTTTGAAATGTTTGAATTGAATAAATCACACATTGTATATTATCAAATTATTATCTTCTGAGCGAAGCGAGGAAGCTAGTGGTTTTCCAATGATGTTTGTTTGTTTATTTATTTTTTTTTATCTTCTAAACAAAATTTCTACCAGGAGGAGTGCTTCGATTTCAACATATAGTATCTTATTTTATAGAAAATTTGATCAAGATGGTATTTTAGAGACGTAATTTTTCGATTTTCCCATTAATTTTTTTACGCCACGGGAAAATCCACGAAAATACCCTATTACTAAGCGATGTTTTTTCAAACGCTTTGTTTATCACCGTAGAAACGAAAACAATTTTAAAATAACCGCGAAAAACGTAATTTTGTCAATATCGCATGTAGTTATTTCTCCGTAGTTTCAAAAATAGCCATCAATGATTGAAAATATTACAAGGTTCTTAGGTTCCACTTAAATAGGTAAATTACTTTATTCGCAATAATATCATCAGCAGTCTTCGCTCCGAATCGTTTTTCGTATACAATGATAATATTATATCATTGAATTCAAATTTAACACTATCCATTATAGTGACCTACTTGTAACCTACTATACAGCAGAGTGACACCCACTTGCCCGCTTTTTTTTAATTTGTCATACTAATATAGGAATAATATTATAGTTATTATTATTTATTATGATTCAGATATTGATATGGCACGTGTAGTATCAAATGACTCATACCAAATCTTAAGCGTATATATTTTAGCGAGTTTATCTTAATAATACAATTTATCCATTTCTGTACTGCATGGCAACCTATATTATTAACTATATTATTATATAATATGTGTGCAACGCCAACAACTACAATGGTGATTGTACATTTTCGTGTAACGAATATACGATAATATTTCCAGACTTTCCAGGATATATTATAATAATTATTATTATTGTTCTTAGGCTAATAACACTATTATACTCATTCCAATGTTAAACAAATAAATTAATTGTTTTATAAAAATGCATTTTTTTAGCTTACACAAATGTAAATATATTAATGTTGAAGAAAGACAAAAAATATAATATGATTATATGAATATAAAAAAATATGATATTTCTAAGCGTACCTATATAGAGGACAGATGGTAAAATTTAGATGCTAAATGTTATTATATTTTCAAAACATTATATTTAAAACAAAACAATTTTTATCATAATAATTGTATTATTGCTTGATAAATGTTTGTTGAAATATTGAATTATTTAAAGTTTAGTAATTAAATTGTAACTGAATTTCATTAGGGTCGTCGTATATTTTAATTCTTTAATTTTGTTCATTATGTTCTTGAAATTACTTATTATAAATTTGTGTGAATTAAATCTCATATGAAATGTGTACTTATTGATTATTTTATATGAATTTGTACCGTTGCGAATTATTTACTTCCTACTCATGTTATAATTAAAATAAAGTTTACATTTAGTTTAAGGCCAACCACTGAATTAAACAAAAACCTATTTTGATCTTAAAGTTTTAACTTCTTGTTTTGTAATAGGAAATTCATATTAAAAAGGTGGGTAAGTGGATTTCACTCTGCTGTACAGTAGGTTACAAGTGGGTCACTGTATAATGGATGGTATTAAATTTGAATTCAATGATATAATATCATTGTATGAGAAAAACGATTCTGAGCGGAGACGATATGTCAGTCTAGGTATAGACATAATATTATAATATAGTCTATGGTATTAAAAAAAAATGTACCTATAATAAATTCCAAATTAATCATATCACAATATCTATTAGGTACTTATAACGCGTTATACATCAACAAAAAACCGTGGTACTATCATAGATATATAATAGTATACTTTAGAAGTTTCAAGTACCCACGAATAATATTATACAATCACAACAAAATAACTAAAATAGTTATTCTAGGTTTTTAATATGTAATTTCGTCCAAATTTGTACTTAAAATGACTATAAAAATAAACTGTGTAAATGTATTTTTTAGATTTTTTGGTAACAGAATTAATTACTTACGTGGAATCTTGTTTTAAATTTTCAATTCTTAGATACAAAAGTTGAACATTTTATAAATTTTTAACTACAAAATAATTTTTGTCAAAATTTGATCTTTAAATGCTTATAAAAAAAAATTGTGTCAATGTATT